>NC_092861.1:134242748-134279564 GCF_032062135.1 Pyxicephalus adspersus
ATCTTGTGTTCCGCCGGCCGGGCAGCGGAACACAAGATGCCGGGCGGCGGAACACAAGATACCGGCCGGCATCTTACCTGGACCCACCGGCACCCGGCGCTGGAGATCGACGGAGGGAGATCGACGGAGGACGACGCTGGAATTGGAAAACGACGCTGGATGTGCAGCGGGACCATGGAGGTAAGCATGTGAAAAATTACGGACTTAACCATCCTAGCCTTTTTTTTTTGCCCGTACCAAGGTCGGGCATAACTGCTAGGTGGTTAAAAGAAGAAACATATAACATTTTTGTACTTCTGTGTGCAGATTAGGCAAAATCTTGTAAGAAGATATTCTAGTTCATTCCAAGGGTACAATTTTACAAGATATTGGCTACTCTGTGTTCAACATAATTCTTTCTGGAAGAATATTGATATCACTTCACCTAGGCATACTTTGAAATGGGCCTTATATGTTTAGAACAATTTGTTTTGATGAAAGAACTTTTATACAATAAGGATTTTGTTGGATCTGTTTGTAGAACACTTTTTTAAACTTAACTGTTACGTAATCCCATAGTACTTGTTTTGGGAAACTGGTGTTGCTTTGAAATACATATTAAGCCTGATTTACTAAAGCTGGAGAAGATACACTTTCATCAGTGAAACATTATCCCCACCTCTCGCTTTAGTGATACATTATGAAGTGGTGGGGAAAGCAATAAAAACATTATCAACAATATTAGAAAATGTGTTTATCTTAATTATCTGATCAGAACAATAGGCCTGATTTATTAAAACTCTCCAAGGCTGGAGAAGATCAATGGCATACTTTCATCAGTGAAGCTGGATGATCCAGCAAACCTAGAATGGATCTGGTCAATGATTGAAAACATTTGCTAACAATTAGCAAATTACTTTTAAGAAATCCATTCCAGGTTTGCTAGATCACCCATATTCACTGATGAAATTATGCCATTGATCTTCTCAAGCCTTGGAGAGTTTTGATAAATCAGGCCTATTGTTCTGATCAGATAATTAGGATAAACACATTTTCTAATATTGTTGATAATGTTTTTATTGCTTTCCCCACCACTTCATAATGTATCACTAAAGCGGGAGGTGGGGGTAATTTTTTTGATAAAGATGCCAAATCAGATGGACTTTCATTTTTTTTATAGATTTCTTAGGACCTGTTCTTGCACTTTGAGCACAGGGAGTGAAGAGTTATCTATGCAACCGACAGCAAAAAATGAACTGACAGCTAATTGGATAGTTCCAACTGGAGTCAATCCCAACTCAGACCATGGCTATTCAGACCTTGGATGTGAAATCCGAATTTAAGCAATTAGAGTTACAATCTCACATATGACAGTGTTTCTTTTTGTGTACTTCAGTGACCTATATAATAGGGCACAGCTGACAGATGTCATCATCTAGTGGCCAGAACAGCTGAGCCATACTGTAGCCATTGACTGGTGTATTACGGCTTAGCCAATCTGGCCACCAAACTATGAAAGTTGACATTTTTGGCACCTGAATTGGCTGAGCCATATTTTATACCTGTCATTGCCTGGTATAGTATGGTTCATTCAAAATTATTGATTTTGAGTTGGAGTTTCTGAACCAAGTTAGACCTTGACCAATTCTCAACCGAACCTTTTCTAAACACATCTACTGAGGGGTTTTACCTTTCCCTACTATCTCTAAAACAATGATAAAAAAAGCCAAACATTTTATGACAAAACAAGCTAATGTGGTAATGTTACAATAATTTAAAACATGCATGCATTATGCAGATAAACAATATACTGTAAGCCCACAAAAATATGAACACATAAACAAATCCTAATATAATTTACTCCTACTCTTAGCTTAATCAGCAAACATTTTCATTATAACTCCTGAATGTTACTCCAAATCATCATCATTCTTTATTATCTGTAGCTGTTTCACTTTACACTATTTAATTTATATGTATAAATCATTTATTTGACCACAATAAAAAAATGCTAGAGAATAAGTGTTGAACATGGCTTGTGCATAACATTTTAACTGACTGACTGTGTATTAAATGTAAAATGTCAGGTTTCTTTGTTACATTCATTTTGATATCTATGTGGCATTGAATAGCAATGCACCTTAGGTAAACTGTATGTGTGATGTTGCTTTCAGTTTTGTATAAAGTGTAGAATAATTAGATTACCTGTTGAGTTTTATTGCTATCTGGGCTTTGTTAGAGAGATTTACCCTCACTACAGATATAAATAGACATTTTAATTGCATATACAAATGAAAAATTGCTGTTTGAATCCAGGAACATAAAGTAAGGAGAAATCTTTCTAATGGAGCTTCAGGCAGTGGTGCGCCTTAAAAGGGTGCAAACCCATATTCTTTCCAATTAAAAAAAAATGTTAGCAAGTTTGTAGATATTCCCCCTTCTTGCCCTTCCCATACTTTTCACACTGTATTCTTTATTAACTTGCTAGTCATCTTTCACACAGCAGTGTCACCTACCCCTCCCATCTGGATTTCATTCATAACTGGTCACCTGACTTTTCCAAGCAAGGCACTTGAATTTTAGATTGATATTGCTAAAAGTGGAAGGTGTCTGTAAATGTTTACCTATTACACCTAAAATTCTGTATCCCTGGTGGGAGGATTTCTCTTTATTTCCTTTATTATCATCTGTCAATGGTGGAACCCGTCGTCATTTAGTTCCAGTGACAACTTGGACAGGATATAGTAGGAAATCTCTCCAACGAGTTTGCAGAGAGCAATGAGAATCTGATTTCGGGTTTGTAACCTATTTATGGTCTATCAAAAACTAAAAAGTAAGGACTAGAAATATGATTTAAAGTAAAACTAAAGTTCTACTTTTAAAAACTGTTAAGAAGGCAATTCATGATTGCAGAAAGTGACAGGCAATGCTCTGCAACAATCTCTCTTACCTGCCCAATCACTCCATTGAACTGTAAAAAAACTGGGCTGCACATTCACATTTAGCTTTAGTTGCCAGGATGCCTTGCCGGGACAGAATGAACTCCTGTGCAGAGAATTAGGCCATCCCGGTCCGGCCAGTCAAGATTGCCAAATGTCACAAGGAGAATATCCCTACACTGCAATGGAATGAGGAAGCTAAATCTAGCGGGGTTTATTTTGTCTTTAACGAAATCTGGAGTATTTCATATGTGTTAGGCCTCATTTATGAACATGTCTTATCTATATATCTTTTAGCCATCAGATAGATAAATAAAATGCAGATCTTCAGACCAGTAAAAGGTTGGTAAATAGACACATGATATTTTATATAAATAAGAGATTATTCATATCGATAATTAATGACATCCATCATCTACCTAGTAGATGAAAGATGAAATGATTTCTTATTTAGTATAAATTATTTATTTTTGTACAATTTCCTGCCTTTCATATTGATGTGACATCCCAAAATTTTGCAGTACAAACATTCTAATGTTGAAACATTTAACATTTCAAGTAAAATTCTTCTTTTATTTATTGAATTACCAGAACACATTTGCATATTTTTTTTTTGTTTTTATGCGTGCGTTTGTTAAGATTTATTCAATAAAGCTCCATATCTGTTAACCGTAGCCTACTCTGTGCTAAATGACTCTCTATTGCATATGACATAGAAAGTCTTTCCTAAATGAAAGCTAATGACTCTACTGATGTTTCCAGCAATGCTGAATATTTCAGGTGTGCTGTTGCTAAGGAACACAATAGCCCAACGTCAAAGTCTAATGAGCCTAAAATAGCAAGACGTGGTGTGCTTCTGTAACGGGGGCTACTAGTCAACTGTACTGGAAAGTTTATGGCATACTAGAACGGAAACACAAAATATTGGTGATGAGCCATACATCCATGTAAAGAGTAACTCTTCTAAACAGTTTTATATACATACCATAATGTCCTTCCCAAAAAATGTTTTATTAAAGATGTGCCAGGTATTGTAAATTGAAAAAGAAAAACAGCTCAGGCTGCAGTGCTCAGCTCCTTTTCTTCACTTTCTTTTTTTGTCTCCTTCATTTTCCCAGGAAGACTGAGGATATATTGTTAGTTCAGAGAGTCATGGACCCACCCTATCGCTACAGCACCCAGCACATGCAGTGGGCCTGATTTATTAAAGCTCTCCAAGGCTGGAGAGGATACACTTTCAACAGTGAAGCTGGGTGATCCAGCAAAGCTGGAAAGGATTTCCTAAAAGTCATTAGTTTTAGTGTAAGGCCCTTGTCCAGTGACAGTGCTCACCAGGGGGCAATCCCCCATTTCGCCTCTGCACTAATTATCTATAATAAGCCTCTTCAGTTTTTGGATGAGAGTTGTGTCTTCGCAGAACACAGTTAGATAGCACACAAAGGATGACATCTGGAAAGGACTAACAGAAAACCAGAGGCAGAGTCAGACAGTCTAGGGCCAATTAACAGTGGCAGTTAACTGCTGGTCCAGCAGAGGCAATCTAGGAACAGAGCTAAACAGTCAAAAGGTCAGGTTTTCAGTCTGCAAAGCAAAAGTTCAAAGCAACAACTACAATAAGCAACTGGTGCCTAGGACCAGGAAAGTTATATGGAACAGTAGCCAATGGCAGAGTAAGTTTATAACCAGGAACTACTCTGCTCATTGGCTGTAGAACATATTGTAAAAGCTCTTCAGCTGCATGCACAGTTAAAGGGAAACTATGGTTGCTGCAAGCTGCAGAGCAGACAACAGACAAATGCTTAATCTCTTTTGCTGCTGCATCAAGGGTGTAAACAGGATTTGTAGGCTTACGGCACAAGATCACTGCATCTCCCTTACACTGAGCTACTTTTTCATTTACAATACTTTGAGTATCTTAAACAATAACGTTTAGCTTTAGGTTACTTTTATAGAAAGGGCTGTATATTTTTTTTCTGAAACAATGCTATGTTCATTGGCTACACAAGGCTAACAATGTTTAGTGAGGTTCTGGTAAATTAAATGATTTCATAATGAATGGTAGATGTTGTTAGTATTTCTTTGGATTTCCATTTTAGTCTTTACCCACGGACGCATGTAGAATCTATTGGATAAACCTAATATACCCTTTTTTTCTTACTTCTCCCTTTTGACATTTGACTGACTATTTATACTACAAAAGCTGCTAAAGAGAATTTCTGGGATGCCCTACGTAACAAACAACATTTTCCACAGCCAATGAAATTATTAGTTGTATGTAAGTCTCCTCCCCCTTATAGCACATCCTGAGCTATATTGAGGTTAAGGTTACACCCTTTAAAATCTGTTAATGCGCAGCCACCATTTCTTACAAGTACTTTCAGTCCCTCTCTGTGATTAAACAATGTCAAAGGCTTCATTTCCGCATCCAATCTTTAAAAGTAAGCCGTGTTTTGTAAAGAGGGCTTCAGTGCAATTACCAGCCAAAGGAAAGGCTTAGCTTGAGTGGATAAGTCCCTGATTATGACTCAGCAATCACAACAAAAATGCTCAGAACGCTATTGCAATCCCTGTTAGAAAACACGTATGCTTCTTGTTCGTTTTGTAATTCTGTTCCTTTTCATTGGTTTTTGCAGCCGCTGTTATTGCAAAAGCCTTAAAGTAGAACCACCATTTGATTACAAACTGTAAAAAATGATTCTGTTTCTGCAGTCTTCTCTCTTTTAGGAATGATGTGGGTGGGACTTTTTAGAATTTTTAGGTTTAGACTCTTTAGAATTTTTAGAGTTCAGTTTATCACTTTCCACCTAATATTTACACAACTTTTAACCAAGATAAACTCTTTTGTAATACTTAAGTGATAATTATTTGAATCTGGGGTTAAAGTGTATGTAACAAATTTGAAAGTTTACATTTTAAGTATAAAGCTAGCCCATCTACTGGTGATAACACTGTTGTACAATGTCACTGCAGGTCTAATGCTGTTGTCAACCTCTTAAAGAAGTAAAAAAATAACAGATCTGCTTGCATGATCAACAGATTTAACTTAAAGTGTACCTAAATTTAGAAATTTCACATTACATAAAAGGGTAGACAACCCTTTTATGTAAGGAAAAAAATCCTGTTTGTTTAGGTTTTCTTTAAGTGCAACATTCTGTTTTTTAAAAAATAAGGGTGCAGCGCCGCCCCCTAATTCTTGATCGTCTAGGGGATGCAAAGTCTGCCGGGATACCTATGTCCTGCATCCCAGGATACCTACGTCCTGCATTCCGGGAGGCTCTTCGGTGCTCCTTCTGTGTATGCCAGAGCATCTAGGGTATGCACAGAAGCAGCCTTTTGCTGATCTCACACATGCGGTAAGATCGGTAAGTTTTTTTTCTAAACTACGTCACCCGTTCTCCCTCCTGCATCGGGTGACGTAGGAAGAAGAACCAGGAAAAAGAGGTGAAGATAACAACACGTGGCGCGCCAGCTCGGAGACGCATACCGGGACAACGCAGGATCCAATGGAAGACACCTCTGGACTGATTGACTGCTCTGTGAGATTGAAGATTAGTTATTTTTTTTTTGTTTTAGGCACTTTTTAGTTTACTTCCTCTTTAAATCTTAAATTTACCTGGCAAAAATATTTCAAAAATCATTTAGATCATTTAATTTTTTGTATGAAGCTATATTTTGACCTATTCAGTGTTTAGGCTTTTGAATCAGTTACTATGTGTACTATGTGTAAAATGTAGTGAAAAAAATGTATATGCCAAAATATGTTTTAGGGTGGCGTGAAATGTAAGAAAAAGCTTCCTAATAATGATTTTAAATGCCTATGTGTAGGGTTTTTTTTATATATAACATTAAGGGAGCGAAGCAATCACCCACTGCTAACAATACCAGGAATTGTGAGCCTAATTACCTGTTCAGTCTGCTGAAATTATTGCCGCACAGTTTTTTCTTCTTCTTCTTCTTCCTCCTAATAGAAAATATGCCAGGCTTGTCAGTGATCATTTTAATTAGCTAGATGTGGCAAATTTATTTTTTAAAGCTTTCATGTTTTTAGGAGCAAGAAAGCAAAAAAGAGAGAGAGATTCGTTCACCCTTGTCTGATGGCAGAGAAGCCAGAGCAAGAGGTCAAATCAGCCAATGTTTTCTCTTTTAGGTGTCTCATTTATTTCCTTTTTTCTTAGGGTAAAATGTATTTGTGTATGACAGCTCTTATATGAAACAGTAATTTGATGCATGTTTCTAAGTTTAGATTTTCATTTTCTGATTTTCTGTGTGCCAGAATATATTTTTTTATATATAGACTTTCCAGCCTGGAGCCTCTTCTAAATTCTATTGGTGGTGTAACCTCTTTGCCGCTTTGATAGTGAGGCTTGTAGGCTGTTCTCAGGCTACCCACTTACCATAGAATATTTAGAAGAAACTTCTAAATACATGACCAAATATGAGATTGAATGGTGAGATGAACCAGTATCCACATGGAGGAGGGACAGAGCGTATTGATGGTATGGGGCAAGATAGGGTTAAGTAAGCAATCAAAGTACTGCAATGCACCTCAAATGGTTGAAACATTGCTGCTAAGATGTAATAAGAGGAGAGGGGGAGACTATAAGAATAGAGGGGGAGACTATATACAAATAAATAAACAGAAACCCAAATTACCTGGAGGGTTCTCCAGCCCTCTATAAAGATTCAGCAATGCATGGACAAAATCTGCTTTGCTTTAATACACAAATAGGTAGAACGTGGGATGTTCTTTCATTGTAGTCTTTATGTTGTTACGCCTATTTAATTGAATAGTCTTTTAAATACTTGAATTTGAAATAATCTCAGCTGTTAATATAATCCTGGTAGAAGGTTTTAAAATGATTCTGCCATCCATGTATCAATGTTTAAAGGTATTTTACCTATGGCAGGTGCCAAAACATGTTAATATTCGTTGTTATCCCAGAAAACCGTTGTCTACCCTACTGAGATTTGCTTTGCTTTTTCACTGTGGTCTTGACTTCAGGGCTTAGCACCATCTACTAGCATTCTCCCCTCCAATCATGAACTATGGCTATGACCATTAGATAGGGAAATGGTAACTGGCAGTATTTAGGCTTTAAATGGAACCAAATCTGTGCAGCTCATTTGTCCATGTTCCAGCACTGGGCACTGCCATCTTCCTTCCTTCTTCCTCTTCTGGATGATCTTCGGCAGTCTTGATGGGCCGGACTGGGATAAAGTAAATACGGCACAGGCATGTTGGAGTTCATTCATCCTGGCAAATGCAAGGCAAGCTGGGATTCCTTGGCAACCAAAGCTGGCGCATGCGCAGCTTAGGTTTGATTTCGGAAACCCGCAGCGATCAGGTAGGTAAGACCATTGTAGAAATTGCCTCTTTCTGCAATAATGGTCTACCTGCCTTAAAGTGGAACTAAAGTTTGTATGATCAGGTATTATTATTATTATTTATTATTAATAATAATAATAATAATAATACCTGATCATACAAACTTTAGTTCCACTTTAAGGCAGTAAGGCCCATGGCATACTTGGGATTCTGTCACTAGTTACAATGGAGAACATTTTGCTGTCCTGGCCAGAGAAATAATAACCTGTTTCCTGTTGTAACCAGTCTCAAAATAATAAACTTGTTTTAATGTTGGCTATTGACCACATGGCCATATTTAGTTAGCATCACTTTCAATGAATTACCCCTTTATTACCTTCTCTCAAATCTATTGTGTTGTCATGACAACAACTGACCATAGTAACTGTGTGTAGTGATAAGCTTGTAGCTGAGCAGAGAGAATTTTGCAACACATAAGAAGAAAAACATTCTTCATATCTCAAAGAACAGTAAGGTTTTCTTTTTTTTTTCTCGGATTAATACACCATTAAATGTCAGAGCTGCTGATGACCTGATATATGAGCCAGTAAAAATAATTTGGTGGCTTGTCAAAAAAAGCTGTCAGAGCATTTAGGGCAGAGGTAGAGTGGAGGTTATTATTGTTCAATTAGTATTTTTTTCTTGCCTGCAGCCCTTGAGGAAAGAACAATATTACACAGTGTATGTACAATGTAAGGTGAATCTGAAAAGAGTTTGCTTTATTGTCTGCATAGAATTTTCTAGCATTGAGAGACTGGGCTGGATTTTTTAAAGACAGGAAAAGATTGACTATTATGGGTAAACCTGGGTGATCAGCAGATATGGAATAGATCTGGTCCAGGTGATGTTTATGAAATCTATTCCAGGTTTCCCCATAATATTCTATCTTCTAATCTTTTCCAGTGTTGGAGAGTTTTGATAAATCTGGCCCAATGTATACTTGGATCACTTTTGTTACTTAAATGACTCATGATTGTAATGTATCCAGGCATTGATTCCTTAACATGTGTGCTAACTTCTCAATGGTCTAAACTTTTATTATTGGTTAAAACTCAAAAAACATACCTACCTGCCCAGCTAATCCCATGCTGTTGTGTTATAGTCTACCACTCCGCTGCAGCATTACCAAGCTTGGTCCCCGTCTTTTTTTTTAACATCACCAGGAGTCAGAAATATTTTCCAGGTTTCTACAACCAAACTCTAAACCTCCTGGGATATGTACCATACGTATGCCAGGGGGCTACAGCAAAAGGCTGCTTGTCATTCCCATGTGGCAAGTGGAAGAATGTGCAACATAGAAAAGAACCAATAAAGATAAAAATGTAAAAGTCATCTTTTCATATTGTGGTGGGTGCAGGGGGGGGGGTAGGCATGGGGCATATTTTCTTTTTAGATGAAAGGTCTGTTGCAGGCACTTTACATTTGCACAGTAATATTCATCTTAAACAAGAACAAAACAACAATACCACTAACTTTTTAGGATAATTCACATTTGGTGAGTCACATGACCCACTCCATAGCTGTCTGTCTTACTACACCTTTCGGCTACTGTAAGAACAAATCACAGATTAAAACATTGACCGTAGTTTGCTCCTTCTGCCTTGTAAAATACTCCTAATAAAAGTCCTTCTATACAATTTTGTTCATTTTTCAAAAATATTACAGGTAGCAATTGCCCAGTAGTGTTTTTATTGATTCCAGGTCAGCTCACTAGCAGGATACAGTCTTTTAATTCTAAACTGCAGCTAGATAAATGGCGGACATTATTTGCCATCGCAAACAAGCAAATGCATTTGTTTTTATTTTTTTCATGTACTGTACTTTAGAGATCATTTTAAAAAAATCAATTTTTAATGATCTTTTATCAGTTTCAATGTACAATTGGGGATTTCTTTATAGCGGCATATAAAAAAGGAGCAAAATAGTAAAAACTAAAAAAAGAAGACGCTGCCTAATCTATTCTTATTGATTGCAGAAAAAGCAGCAGAACAATAAGAATTCAGAGATTACAGACAATGATTTGACTTTGAGAACTTCCATCAGGAAAGTGCATTAAATACATTCTGTCTGCAGCTAGGTGCTGATCAGATCTTCAGTGACATATGAAGCTACTTTTTTTTCCAATACAAGGTGCAGACGTGCTGAATTGGCTTTTCATTCGCTTTCCCAAGGAAAATACCATTAGCTCAAAAGATTTAGCCTTGAATACTTAAGAAAGGCGTGATACATACAAACTGTTAACCTTCTTAAAAGCTTTTTCCAATCTTTTCTAAGCCCTGGAGAAGCTGATTTTACTCGGGCTCGGTCATTCACAGTAAAATGATTCCTTTGACTGGCCTATAATTATAGAGTGCGGTAAAGACGCATTTCTAACATAAAAACCTTTTTGACTCACCAGTGTGATTTTGGTCAAATGGAGTCTTACTGTTCTAATTTTTAAATGAAAAGGTATCTCTGCACCAGTGTTTTGCCAGTTCTGTTTAATGTAAGTGAAAATGATCCCAGTACTGTGAGACTAGATATTAGTCATTTTTTTATTATGGAAAGGATTACGTGCCAATAAATCTCAAAGTACTAAATGGCTTTTTATTTCCGTTTTACATTCATAACACAATGGGAAAGTATATAAAAGGAAAGTACAGAGTTCAACGGAAATGAATTTTTATTTCTTTAATTATATAAAGGAATGTATTTTTTTACACAGTACAAAGTATAAAGTAATGTTTGCTGGCTGTTTAAGTATATCTAATAATTTTTTCTCACCTTATTTTTCTATGACAACCCTAAGTTTTGGATGTCCCATCACGTTTTGTTCTGGTGTCAGGGGCCACTGGGACAAACTGATATGGCAGTGTTTCTCAACCAAGGTTCCATGTAATGCTAGGGTTCCTCCAGAGGTTGCTAGCTTTTCCTTGAGCAATAAGCAATTTGTATCTCATTGTTTGCCATTCTTCCCATTGGCCACCACATACTGAGCTGTGGATATAGTAATTATAGAAGGGGTTCCATGAAGTCCTAAAAGTTATTTCAAGAGTTCCGCCATATTT
Organism: Pyxicephalus adspersus; assembly: GCF_032062135.1. Classification (NCBI taxonomy): domain Eukaryota; kingdom Metazoa; phylum Chordata; class Amphibia; order Anura; family Pyxicephalidae; genus Pyxicephalus; species Pyxicephalus adspersus. The sequence continues at coordinate 134,254,079 of NC_092861.1, forward strand.
AAAAGGTCAGGAAAGCCTGCATTAGAGTGAATCAGTAATAAAAACTGATGGAGTTTTCTAGCCCTCCTTAGTTAAGATAAGACCAAAAAAACACAATTTTTTACTTCACAGCGACTTGGTTGCGGTGTCTTCATCATTACTGTCCACTTTATGAGCTGTTGACAGGACCTTCAAATGAGTTGTGAGATCTTAAATGTGCAATTGTTTTTTTTTAAGACTTAGAAGATGTTAGTTGGTGTTATGTAAGATAATGAATTCTGGTCCTTTTGACCTGTGTAAAATGTAAAATATGCAATTTTGTATGTAAAAAATGCAAAGAAATTTTCTAGAAAAGTGAGAAGCAGATGTCCCAGAAAACTACTAGAATGACTAGATCACTATATATTTCCTGTAGTCTGTCTGTTAATTATGTAAGACTCTGTCCTTTATTTCCTACTGCTGTAAGCTATCCATGTGTTGACCAGATTTAACACTAAACTCACCAACACGATTGTGTGGTCTGATTAAGTTTATAAAGGGATTTTCCTATGGGAGCAAAACTATATTACTTCAAGACCTAATTGGTTCAAATATTACACTAGGCATAGTAACCCACTTTATGCAGTTTATAGATCAAAGGGAAATACACTTCAACAATTCCAGAAAAAAACATCTCTAGTAATAAATTTAGTTTATTACTACAAATAACTGTTATAATACAAAAAAGTTATAATATTGTGTATATATATATATATATATATATATATATATATATACTCAAGTATAAACCAAGATTTTGTGCATTTAAAATGCCATCAGAAAAAGAATTTTGGTTTATGCTCTAGTGACATCTAGTGGTATGTCTTGGATCTCCATTTGTTCAGGTTTGACAGATCAGAGCTGCTAAAGACACCTTTCCATGAAAACACAGCTCAATCTAATGGTGGCCAACAACCATGTAAAAGGATCATTTAAGAGCAAATTAGCCATTATAACCAACTCAAAAGTTCAAAATACTTTACTGTTAAGAAAAGGGGGGAAAAGCTATAAAGACTGAGCCTAAATAATAAACAGTCTTGTTTCCACCTGAGTAACATAAAAAAAACAATACTCAGTGATGATGACAGTACTATTGTATGTACAACTGTTGATTATGATTGATAATGATTCCTGGGGTCCTTAGTAAAAATGAAATTGAACAGTATTTCAATTTTTATTTTTGAAATGTATATTTTTATTAAGTTAACACATAAAGTGATGTTTAAGAGCACTCACTCAATTCACTCAGTTTGTTTGGATCTCTGTCTGTGTTTGTTAGTTATACCATTTATAAAACTGACAAAGAGTTTAGCATAATATGACAGATGCCTTTATGATAAATGCTACTATGATGTTTATAGTAGGTTACTATTTTTTCAAATTCTCATACTTTATATTGTATATATTGTTTTTTTTTATTTGTAAAAAAAATTACTAAACACTAAACATCTCCTATTAACTTATAATAATAAATATACATTTCTTTTGAATTCTAGGAAAAGAAGAATACATCGCAACATTTAAAGGGTCTGAGTACTTCTGCTACGACTTGTCCCAAAACCCAATACAAAGCAGCAGTGATGAAATTACATTGTCGTTTAAAACCCTTCAGAGGAACGGACTGATGCTTCACACAGGGAAATCTGCAGATTATGTCAATCTAGCGCTGAAAAACGGAGCAGTGTCTTTGGTCATTAATTTGGGGTCAGGGGCCTTTGAGGCCTTGGTGGAACCAGTGAATGGAAAATTTAATGACAATAACTGGCATGATGTGAAAGTAACAAGAAACCTGCGTCAGGTAACAGTAAAATTGATGAAAAAGTGATTTCTTTTGTCCTCAATACTACTAAGCAACAATATACTTACTGATACCTATTTTTACACACATGAGCAGGGGCAGACCTAGAAAATGTCAAGGGCTGGTTGAGTTCTGTTTTTCTCCACATTCTAAATAAATACCAAAAAAAGTAACATATATATATATATATATATATATATATATATATATATATATATATATATATATATATATATATATATATATTACAAATAATAACTCAGTTGGCTGCCAATGCACCCAAGTTAGGTCTAAACTTTATCTTGTGTTCACTTTTCCTTTTGTACATTGCATCAAATTTTCAAAAACTTTCAACACCATCATGCAAATTTGCAAGGTTTCTTTCCTTAAAGCTTACAAACGGATGGACAAATCCAGCAGGTGAGATGTATAAAAGTCATGTTAATGTCGATTTTTACAATGGCACAAAGTAAGGGTAACCAATGCAATCTGAAAAATATCTCCACGATTTTGATAAATGTGGTGTGGTGAGGCAAAAGTAATCACGCAAAAATCTGCAATGAGATTTAAAACGGTTTAGTAGCTAAAGTTGATTAGCAAATAAGGCAACATAATACTTATTTGATAGCTCACTGATATCATTGGGGGTAAAGATTCCAATGCCAAAACTGACTGCCTTTATATAGGCAATTCCCAGTGTGGCCCATTGTGTGACCAGAGGTCACATTCGTTTAGAAAGAACAAATCCAAGCTCTATCTATGTTTAGTTCATGGTGGGTTATGTTATGAACCCTACAAGTAGTGAACTGGTTGGTGGTCTTTTAGAATGTTCAATTCACCCAGCAGATTTAACAAATCATGCACTACGCTCTGCTAGTGTACTCAACAATCTTTAATTTTTTAGTACTTCACATACGTCCATTCCTTTGTATGTTTTAGCTAAAAAGGTTCAACAAAGGCAACATAGCTTGTCCAGCATGGTGCTAAATCCATACAAATGCCCGGGTATACCACAAAGCTGAACACCAAAATCATAAAGCATCTATAGGTGAGCATCACCATTTGCACCCAACGCAAATGTGACTACTTTTAAAATTCCTTGGGTCTGTTCCTTGACCATATCTACTGCCTACTTTAGCATCTGTGAATATCAATGATTTTCCTAATTTTCTAAAAAAAAAAAAAAATCAAGACATTTCTAAAGCCCCTCAACACTTTACCTTTTTCCTACAATACACACCATTTTTAAAGCTTGAAGATGAATTTAATATATGTTAATATATGTTACATATTTTGTTATATGTTATATATTACACATATGTAATAAATGTAATATATATATATATATATTTATATTTGTATTTAATTTATAGCTATATCTATCAATCTATATATATATATATATATATATATATATATATATATATATTGTTTTGCAGGTCTGCTCTTTACTATCACATTTGTCAAAAAGGTGGAGATGGACTTTAAATAAAGGTTGATGATTAATTGATGATGTAGAATTTCGATGTATTTTTTTTTTTTGTATATATGGGCTACCATTTTAAAAATTTAGATGTCACTGTTCTTGTTAACTAAATGTTTATCCAGTGACTACCTTTATCTGAAAACAAACACTACAGATAGAGATTCAACAATGTTGAAAAATCGTTTGCTTTAACTTATATTAAAAAAATAAAAAAATGTTGAAAATAAGTGGTAGTTGAGAATACAACACATACAATAAATATCGCACTTATTATTTTTATAGCACAATGAGGTGTTTTCTTCATCCTACTTTAACTTTATGTAGTTAGAACTGCTTGTTTTCACATCCTATTATAAAGTGACAACTATCTGACTGGAAGGACAGAACGATAAAAGTGAAAACAATTGAACTGTATTATTTTTTATTGAGATAATATTTCATTTATAGATAATTTATCCTCTACCAAGCTTAGCTTTTAGGAGCTTAGCCTAAAAGATAAAAACAACCTAAATAAGTATTCAACTGGATGGAAAAGACACCCAATAGACAAATTTTTTATTTTTATATTTACCTCCTAGAGGCAAATATACATTAAAGGAAAAAGAAAAAATTACATTATTAAAGTAAACTTTTTTCAGGCTGCTTTTTGTTTTTAGTTACTCATAACTGAAACATTTTTAGCATGCCTTTGTAAATTATGTTCAGATATGTATCTACATATCTAGCATACTTTTGTTATAGGCATTTTTATTTATTTTTATAGGCAGTTGTGCAAAAACACAAAATTACAATGTTTGTTAAATATTTTTTTGCAACATTCACAATTACACTTACATTTATATTATCTTCTCAAACTTTCTGTCCTGAGCTTCCTGATCTACAATGCAGTTATTTTTAAATGTTTTTACAATATATTTATTAACATTCTAAAATGTTTTTGATGTATGGTTTCTATGTGCAACTTATAACTCAGTTTTTTTTATAACTTATACAGTTTTTCCAACTATTAGAAAATATAGCTAAAAAACAATGCCATTTATTTTACATTTTAATTTTCACCTTATCTGTGTATTTATACAGCCTATATATTTGAGATATTAGATTTCACACATGCAATTTAACTAACAAGAAAGTATCAACTAACAAAATCTAACTTTCTAAATGGGAAATATGATTTTATTTTATCCAAGAATGCTCCTTAAAAAGAAACGATAGCAGAAAAAAAAAAAAAAAGCTTTACATGATTTGTTTTGGTAAGCAAAAGGATAAAATATTTACTCACCTAGTAGTATAAAAATATAAGGAAAATAAATCACTCCCAGGATATCAGCAGATTGCCATTTTCTTGTCTCTTATCATTTCTGGTATCAGATGGATTGATTTTATTTTTTTCAGCAGTACACCCAGGTTGCCAGCTTGGATTCTCCGGTAGTCCCAAAGGTTTAGATAATTCATGAATGCTATAAATCATCCCTTTCCTTACACAAAGCAACAGTAAAAAAGAACAGGATTAGGACTACCATGCTGTGGAGGAAATATCTGTACATATAGTGCTTTACAATTCTATGCAAGTGCTTGAGCAGTAAGGAAAAAAGTGCTCAGCCAAAATTTAGTCCACTATACATACAAGAACATTTATAAATTAGGTGGTGATGGTGTGGTCATGTTTGCATCTGCAAATTAATAAAATAATAAAATAGGTAAGACCAATTTTCAACCCATTTTTTTCCATGGCTTTTAGGGATTTCAGGGGCAGCAGGTGCTGAAAATGTTTTCAATGGGGACAGCCAATTGCTTTCATACTGCAAGCGCCATGGCATAATAACAATAAAAAAGAATATTCTAAAAAATTTTTTTTAATACAATAGAAACATACTGTTTTCTTGAATTTTCATTACTAAAATAGAAAAAATTGCACCCTTCTGACACTTAGGGCTCTACTTATACAACAGATATGACATGCCCTCAAATATTCCCTGATTGGAATCAACTACTGTCATTAAACACATGGACCAGGGAAATTATAAATAGAGCCCTTTAAGTTGCTGTAAGCCTGTGCTTTCTTTAAATCATTTGGTCATTGAAAATTTTTTTATTTTATCCCTCCAAGACTGATGAGATATCATTGGCAATCACTGCCTATCATGCTTGGTACTATTTTAAAAATTCTTTACCAAAACAAATGCATTTTACTTTCATTCATTGCCTATTGTGAATCTGAAATAGGACATTTGAAATCTAAACATTTTTAAGGAGCATTTTAATAAATGTGGCTAAATTAAGGTTTAAGTCAATGTCCAGCATTCACACTAATTTCCTATTGAAGTCATTAACATTTCCACTTATTAAGCATACAAGTTCTAATTTTCAGGGTGTCAGACTTGCAGTGGGTGCAGTAGTAGTATTTGCTGATGAATTTGATAGAACTTTGGACATCTGGTTCAATGATGTCTGCTGCTTGATAAATATGCCACTTAGGATTTTTTTGTTTTTCTTAACAATTATTACAACCATCATATTTCAATCATGATATATTTGAAGAACATATTAATAGTTATTTTTTTGTGTATATATATATATATATATATATATATACACACACAAAATACAGAAAATCAGTATAAATTGGCAAGCCAATAGACGCCCACTTTCTAGATTTGCCTTTGCTCATGCGGTTAGTTAAATAAAAAAACAACAAATAAAAATTCTACAAAAATATATTCATTACAAACATATGATATTAAATGGAGACTGCATAGCCAAGCTGGTGCATGTTTTTACAAGGCAGTTGCAGAAACCCATTCAACTCATTATATGTGTGAGGATCTTCTTTGCTTTGTTTCATTGCAGTAATCTGTGACCCCAAAAGCCCATCAGTATGACCGAAAGAAGTTTTGAAGTTCAGGAGGATTCCTTGAGAGCTGTAATTTCAGTAGTAGGGGAAATGTAAACTAATTTATGAATTAAAACTAAAGGGATTAACAAAACACTTTGAAATGGAGCCATATTTCCAGGATGTGGCCATTTTGATTCTTTAGCCATTTTTAATGTCTGTCAGATGTATATAGGGTAAAAAATATGGGGGAATGGTGACCATGTGTCCGTTTTTGTTCAGTACAGAGCTGATAAGTTATGAAATATATTTGCAGGACAAATATTATCGTGGTTGCCTCTTTGGAGGCCTACTTGTTAGTCTGCTTTTTTCTTGTAAAATTTTTTTGCCCTTTTTTTCTATGTTACTAACATGCTTAATAACTAACATGTCACTCATGGAATGTGTCATTCTACTAACCGTTACCTGAATCAAAAAATGTACTAACATGGTAGTGACCATCTTATTTTTTTAAGTAACAATCGTTATTATGTTCACAGTTTTTAATTTCCTTTCTCCCCCCTTCTCCACAAAGCACTCAGGCATTGGACACGCTATGGTAAACAAACTACATTGTTCGGTAGATATCATTCTAATTGTTTCTTATTTTGGGTTTGCCGTGTGTTTTTCTTTCTTTCTTTTAACTGTAGACATCATTACAAAAGAGGAACTGCGGTTGGTACTCTTCTGCTTACTTTCAACTCCTTCTTTTCATCTGTTGTTGACCTCCTTAGTTTTACCTGTCCCTATCAAATTTATTTTTTATTCTTTTTTTTTCTATTATTTTTATTTAATTTTATGTTTTACTCACACATAGGGGCATCATTAACTTTACTACCTTTTGCATCAAGCCGTAATTAACAAAAATAAAGCTAACCTGTGGCTGGCCCATGTGGCTTCTGGCTCAGCCAGAATCTAACCATTCATATAGCATGGCATGGACGCTTGACTTGTAGTGTTATGGTACATCCATACATCTTTCTCCATCACAAGCAGTTTGGTTATATGTTTATTTTTTCTTTGTCCTTGTTTATGGTCTGTAGTGTGTTTTCGCATGGACACACTAGAGTGCGCTTTACACTTTGTTTATTTGCGTTTTATGTTACGTTTTGCATGTGCTTTTTTTTTGCTGCTGCTCATTTGTTATCCAGTGCAAATAGTGGTGGTGCTTAATACCGCTTGCGTCATTTATGTCCCCCTTTCCCAATTGCATGTTTTAACTAGTCAATGACAGACTACTAAACTTACTAATACGTACAACAGCTGAACTAACCTAGAAAGCATTTTACTAACACCATTTTTGTGTCTGCTAAATAACTGTTCAGTTGCTGTAGGGACAATACTGACACTAGCTCATTATTGAGACAACAGCTGAAATACAGTAGTTTAGATCCTTTTAGGGGAAGATGAATTTTAGAAACCAAGACCAAACTTCAAACAGACATGAAAATGGATTTCCAAACTAGGTTTAAAATCAGGCACATCCAAGAACTGCAGTATTTAGGTCTGAGTATAGCGTGTCCTTTCCCTGTGCTTTGTTATGTAGGTAACAATATCAGTGGATGGGATTCTGACCACAACAGGCTACACGCAGGAAGACTACACCATGTTGGGTTCAGATGACTTTTTCTATGTTGGAGGCAGCCCCAGCACAGCTGATCTTCCAGGCTCACCTGTCAGCAACAACTTCATGGGCTGTCTAAAGGAGGTAGGCTAATTATTTCTAATTATATAAAAGCATATGTTAGCAAAATATGTTGTTATGTGACATTATTTTCAATTATCTTTTGTAAGTTACCATGGTTTTTATATGTTCTACCAACAAAGAGTACCAAACTGTATTGAAGTTACAAAAGAGGTTACATACTTTGGACCTGATTTAGTGCAATCATGGACTATTATGGGTAAACCTGGGTGATCCAACATACCTGAAATGATTTTCTTAAAACCATTTTTTAAAGTTTGCCAAACGTTTTAATCCTAAACCACATGCATACCAGGTTTGTTTGTTTTAACCCATGATAATCTATCTTCTCCAGTCTTGGAAAACTGTATCAGGCCATACAGTCTGTTATTTTTGGCCCTCTGTGTTTTGTGCTGTTAACCAGCAGTTTTGGATAAAGTTAGTCACTGGAGAAATAATGGAATGCTTTGAATACTTTTTACTTATATGCTAAAATAAGAATGGTCTACTTGTTTTAGAGTTTGAAGGAACTCATAATCTGTGAATATCTTTCATTTAATAAGGCAATTTTGTTTTTTCTGTTGGTAGTAATATTTAATGTAAGTCTTTCAAATAATGAGTGCACAACTAAAAACATTTTATTTCTCTGAATATTACTTGAAGCTTAGCCTTAGCAGACATTCATACATCACTCATTAGGTGAATATAGATTATTCATGAACTATTCCTACCTATATGTACAATTTAAATATGTAAACCCCAACTAATACTGGCTGTGAAAGTATATCATGAAGTTTAATTCATCAAGATATATATTTAGCAGTTTTTTACGCTTTCCTTCTAGTAACAGTTATGTTGTATGAACAGTCTCCCATTTGTATATTTGACATAGTTAATGTCTCAGCATTTCAACTTAGGTACCATTTTGGATATGCACGGATCATGAAATGTTGATGGATTTTGAGGACATGCTCGAAAATTTTGTTTTAATCAATGTATCAGCTATTGCTTAAGCGTATGTGTAATTTATTTTAGCATTGGCATATGAATAATACAGTGACTCTTGGCCGCATCCACCAGGTGTAAAGGCTGTATGATAAATTGTTTCCATCCATTACTTGGAAAACAGTAGAGCAATACATGTATAGGCAAGCATAGACAACACAACTCCATGATCCAACATCCCCTGCAAGACTCTGCTACTCCTTTAATGTGTATGACTAACCCCTAGATTGGAAGTCTTCAGGAGATGAGCAAAGTCTGGTAGGAGATGTTAAAAAAAAAACAATAAAGTTTGCTGACTATGCATAATGCCAGTGAGTGGCTAATGAAGCTGGGTTTTGGTAATGGTTTCTTTGTAGGCTCCCATTTTTTGGGATCTCTACATAAAAGACATTTGAAATCAAAACCACTCAGAAAATCTAACCAATTTTTAATTTGAAAATAAAAATAATAATAGTATAAAATAATAAGTGTTTCAGTGTGTGTCAATCTACATAATTAAATGCCTAGTACAACACAATAATATAAATATACTGTGGGATGGTATTTAATGTAGTAACTTGTACGAGTGGCTTTAACATTGCTTTCTGTAGGTGTTTGGATAGCTACCTGTTTCAGAGTTGTGATGCTTGGAGATTTAAACAAACTCAAGATAAGGGAAAAAAACAATCCACTCAATGTAATACATTGAAAATACATACACTTCAATTAAAAGCAATTGGTAAACATTTCAACTTTTTTTGATCAATCTCCAAAAATCACTTTTCCATCACCAGACTGTGAGACGGAGGACCAGCTCTGGCAGCCATTCGAGATCAGCTCTGATCAGAAGGGTTGTCTGGACTTCAAACTTACCTCCATTGGTTTACAAATTCTTTGGCAGGTCAAACCATTACCATGTACAGTGTATTTCACCAGTGTATTCATCTACTTGTCCGTGGTTCACTGTGCATTGTATCACCAACACACGCAGTGTTAAGGAAAATATTGTGGACCTAATGTCACCAGTTTCATGAGGTGTCAACTAATTGTCTTACTGGTAGTGGAAAGACATGTTTTCCCCCACCAATGTCAGAAAATTCTTAGACAGGGTTAAGGCCTAAAAATGAAAAATGTTTCTTGTAGCCAAAATGTGTCTATAGGTACAAAATAATAAATAATAAGTGTAGTACATGAATTCTATATTTTACCAATCTTACCCTGAAAGTGACACAATTCTGCCCATTAGTTGATTAAATTTTCCTATGCTAAATCAAACTTACTTATATTCTTACAATAAAATAATTGTTTTTTAAATAAAATGTTTGAAGATACATGTTTTTCATAGTTACACTTTTTTTGAAGGAACATTCTATTTAGTTCTGTAAAGTATGAGTGGGTATACAATAAACTAAAATATAAAAGAAAACATAAGGTAAACAATAAAAAATAAATTGGTTAAAGATAAATGGAAAACAAAACATAGGGTTTAAATCCTAGCGTGTGTTACCTATGGCATAAAATAAAAGTGCAGCATGATCCATGCACATAAATTTGTAATGGAAAACACTCATCACTATAAGTGGGCCAAACAATTAACAGTCCTTTGATTTGCTGGTATGTTGGCAAATCAAAAAGAGACCAGGCGACTGAACAAGCAATTTTCCTGGACTGCCATGGATCGGTTAAACAGGTGTTAATATTATTAGGCATATCTCCTAATTAGGACTTGCTTGTTTGCCTATGTATTCACTTTCCTTTTTCTCTATTCATATTCACTGATCATGAGTTATTAGCATTTGTAGCATAAGGGGTGCGCTGTAAAGAGAACCTGTTTGAACCTCTGAAATTGCCAGTATGACACATTTATTTTAGGATCTAACGTTTTTTAGTTTTAGTGGACCTCTCTTATATTATACTATATTTACAGATGTATGCAACATAACTGGTGACATTCTGTATACAGACTTAAAGTGGAACTTTAATTAAAGATAAAAATTCACTTACCTTTACTTGTGAAATGCCCTTGATTCTTGCACAAACCGACCCCAGCAAGTCCCGAGTTGTCTTCTGTCTCATTACCATTGCTTGCCGTTCTGTTCTATGTCGCCATCCTCTTTCTTCCAGGTTCTTACTGATGTCCTCTGCTGTTGCAAGATCAGGTGATGTGTCTTCCTCCAAATGTAAAAAATATGAGTACTGATCTAATTGCTTTTTTACATTAGAGGAAAGCACCTTGACTGCGCATGCATCGGGGGCATGTGCAGAAGGGGCAGCCCACAGTCTCCTAGGATATGTGATACAAGGAGAATGCAGAGAGGGGGTCCTTCTCAAAAAAGTAAAAAAAAAAAACAAAATAATTGAAAAAAAACTCATTAAGTAAAAGGGATAGCCACATTTTTACATAATGTTGAAAATTTTATGATAAGTCCGCTTTAATATCAAAAATTACTCCAGCAATGTCCCAGCCCATAGATGTGTAGGTTGACAGGTCATATCAGGAAATAAAGGACTTTTCTGCAATTTAATCATAAAACGGTTTCAAAGACACACCATTCAGCACTGTAGTTATCTGAGCTTGCATTTAAGGTGATTTTAGGCATAAAACTTTTATATTATATCCTTTAAAATTGTAGAACAGTTTTAAGTAGTGTCTGGTTTAAAACATTTAACATTCAAGGTATCAGAAGAGTGTCTGGCAGAAAAAAAAGCTGTTCAGGCATGAAAATATGCAATCTGAATAGCTGAACAACTCTAAAAAGCCTTAGTTATAGAACAAATGTGATTCATATAGCTACCAAGCAAGGGAGAGTTCTGTGTTAGGTTTTAACCTGAGTGGCTAATAGATCATTGATGATTTTAAAGTACAGGCATGAAAGTTGCTGGCTGAATTTTCTCTTTATAAAGCTTAATGGATTTTTTCAGTGCAAAACAAACATGTGCATTTTGCTAATTTGGGTTTTTTTAAGAGGCTGCAAAATCACAAAAAAAAAATTTTGCAGGTAGAGCTGTCCTTTTTTAGAAGTAAATGCTCAATGTGGGTGAATGGTAACAACTGAATTGTTACAGGTTATGGCAAAACTTTTTTTTTTTAAATATTTGTTTTTTGTAGAAATAGAGGACTTATTTTAGATACATATATTACCGTAGGCCAGTCACTCTCAACTAGGGTTCCGTTAGGGGTTATTGTTATTAATAAACAGTATTTATATAGCGCCAACATATTATGCAGTGCTGTACATTAAATGAGGGTTGCAAATGACAGACAGATACAGACAGTGACACAGGAGGAGAGGACTGCAAACGGTTTCTTGTCCTGTGGTTAATTGACCTCCCTTTTTAGAGTGCCTGTCTAGCCCCAGGGCCAACACCACTTGGCAGAGCCAGCTGCAGGTTGTCAATGATTGCTTTATCTGGCTTTATTTTAAGAAGGGACACTGCATAATATGTTGGTTCTATATAAATATTGTTTATTAATAATAATAATAATAATAATAATAATAATAATAATAAAAATAATATTAATAATAATAAAAAGGGGCATTCATCTTATTGACCACCAATGTAGGAGTTTCTATCCCACTGATCCTCCATTAGTTGCATTAGACCTAAAATGTATTTTAAGGATTACTATGGGGTAAAACAGTAAAGAAAGGCTTGACAACACAAATAATAAGGTGTAAAATGCCAATATGATTGTGGTGCTCCAATGAGGGACTAGAAGGGTGAGGGATATATACCCAAAGTTGGGACCCACAAAACATATATCTGATTATAGGTCTACTTTAACTACAGTGGGATATGTTATTCCTTTTAAAAACATTAGCTAGTTACAAATATGATCAAATTGCAAATTTGATTTGATTTACTCACTCATATATATATACCTTTTTGAGAATCCTAAAACATCAAAACTAAGTGAAAATTGTTATCAGTATTTCATATTTTTATATGTGACTGCTTAAGGTCAGCTACTTTTAACACAGCTTCTCCGTTAATTGCTGGACCATCTCCAAATATTGTAAAATTAATGGCAATGAGTGAAAATGCTCAGATCTGTGAGATAACCATAATTTATGTATTACAAAAGAAAATAAATAGCAATATAAATAGTACTGTAGCTTTACTGAACTGCTATAAAAAAAATGAAACTTATATTAAGACCCACACTAAATATTTCAACAGGACGATAATATGCTATAGTTTGATATATGCCGTTCTTCATCTCTAAGAGACGGTGCTGTAAAATGTATCATAAATATATCCTAAACCTTAAAATGTGTGCTGCAGAAGTAGTAAGGGTAACATCAATGGAAAGTTATGTTATATTACAAAACATATTTCTTAATAAACACATGATAAAAATGTCCACAACATGCAACACTCATGTCATTGATATTAAATAAGAAGCTAAGTGAGATCTTTTGCATTCTTTATTTTAAATTCAGGGCACATCCACATTGCAACTGCGACAGGACCCTTCAGGTCATAGGTGTCAAGCGTAATCACTATTCTGTCATTTTTTTACCTGCTGTTTGCTGACTTATTATGTACAGGAATAAAAGCAACATTCATTTATCTTTCACCTTTCTTTTCTATTCTGATATCTGCTGTTTGAGCTTCTAGCTGGCATATTATAAAAACTAGAGCTCATCTTTTAGTGTTCGCAGAACAAAGGCAGGCAGCTGAATGTTCCTATTTAAAAATTTGTGGGGGGCTTTGTTCATTTCTTCCTCCATGGCCATCTGGCATTTAACTTATATTTTTTTTAATGAATCTTTATAGTGTATATGCTTTTTTAATTATTCACTTATGCAACATATATTGTGTGAGTGTCTCATTATAAGATAAGCCACACTGCTTAATCAATAATCACTTTCTTTAATACATAATTGCACAAGGTGATCAACATATAAACACTGCAACCGTAACCCATAAAGCTTAACTCATATGACATTAAAAAGACCCTTAAATGTTCACAGTGGTAGCCCTTGTGGACCATAGAATATGTACAATAGAATATAAATAATGCTCATTTGGGTATGAATATATATAAAAAAAATGAAGAAAGAGGAAAGGACAGCAGGGGATTTGGTATGGCTCAGTAGTTTATATGTGGATATTAGGTATATAAACAAAAATTATGCTGGTGGCAAACAGTCAAATGACTTGGTAATACATAAGTGTTTGTAAAAATGGCCTTACCTTGACCCCAAGTGGTCTTGGTACTATACTAAAAACAACTGCCAAAATGAATGAGGCGGTCAGGTGTAATACCAGTGTTACTGGATCCTGAGTTGTGACGCATTTCGCCGAATTAGGCTTCCTCGGGATTTTGGGACAATCACTGACAATACTGATAAAGGTAAAAGAAATACAAGGACATAGATTACCAGTCGATCAATATTCAAATGCAGGTGATAACAAGTCCTAGTAACTCTATTCGATTACAAATACATATCCTAGTTATTCTATTGTAATGATTGCTAAATTACAAATATATCAAAGTGTGTATATATAATGGAAGGCCTGTAAGGAATATATCTGTGTTTAAATATAGATAACATAGATAATTTAGAAATAAATCTTTATCTATGTTTAAATACACATACATTCCATTCTAATGATTACCTAATTACAAATATGTTGAAGTGTGTATATATTGTATATTGGAATGTTTGTAAGGAATATATGTGTATTTAAACATAAATAGAGCCATACTAAATCCCCTGCTGTTCTTTCCACTTTGTTCATTTTTTTGATAAACAAATATAAGGGGTTTAACTACTGTCCATAATTTGAGAGTTGCATGGGAACACCCACCCTATTTACAATTACTGGGTATGAATAATATTTTTGAAAAAAAGGTAAAATACAATTTTGCATAAATATACTTCATTACTGCAAGTGTTTAGAGAGACAAATATAGGCAAGTAGTACTGTAATAAAAGTATGACACTTTTATCTATTGCCTATGTTGTATAGTGGATGGAGAGTTAATTAATCCAATAATTATATTAGCACTCTAGCACCACCACAAGGAAGTGTTCTAGCACCACTAGAATGAGGACAATGTTCAGTAGAGAAACTAGACAAGCTAGACATTGTTCGGTAGAGAAACTAGACCTTACATGTTTTAAAAACCAATAATTATTAAAAATAAGTTAAATGTACCAAGTACCATTATATTGTCTTGTAAATACACAAGATCCTGATGGCCTTTGTTTGAAATAAAGTAGTCTTGAGTAATTATGCTACAGAGGTTAGTAACATGTTAGTTAGAGTTAGTAAGATGAAATGCACTCACCTGTCAATGGGAGAATGGCACTTCTTTACATAAAATGAGCATGCCAAAGGATTGTCAACCTCTATGGAAATTGGGATAATTGAAGATTTACAACTTCTTTGAACACTCTCAGGCATATTGGCAACTAAAGTAGCAGAAATGTTGCCATTTAGTGTCTGATATAGCAAAAAATCTGTCTGTAGAATACTATTGTAGAAGGTAAGGCACACTGATTAGATGTAAGAATTTCTACAGGTAAAAAAAGTTTACTCTAAGCCAATGAGGATTCATCGGATCAGCTTCAATTGTTCAAGTAATGTAGCATAATGTGTTGGGAGGATATATGGCTCTTAAGGGTTGAGAACTTATTACTGTTCATTCTTAGCCACCAACCAGTATAGTATTTAAAAAAACTTTTAATGCAAAATAGGATCTATATAACTTTAAAAGGAAATATATAAGTGCACAAACCTTATTAATAATATACAATATTTATATAGCGTCATCATATTAGGCTATGCTAAAGTATGTAGTGGGAGGGTTTGTTTGAGGAGATCAGTGTCCATAATCACTCAGTAACTGTCCCTCAAAGGGGCTCACAATCAAATGTCCCTAACATGGCCATATGTCATTTATACAGTCTAAGGTCAATTTAGGGGGGAAGCCAATTAACCTCACTGCATGTTTTTGGGATGTGGGAAGAAACTGGAGTACCCAGAGGAAACCCACGGTGACACGGGGAGATTTTGCAAACTCCATGCAGATAGTGTCCTGGCCGAGATTCAAACTTGAGACTAGTGCTGTAAAGGCCAGAGTGCTACCCCTGAGCAACCGTGCTACATAGTGGCTCATTATAGTGAATGCTAAAGTATGTAGTGGGAGGGTTTGTTTGATGATATCATTCTCCAGTAAAACCGAACTCAGTGTTTGACTTTTACCCAAACAAAGACTATCCGAGGTGATTACAAAGAGCAAGAGGGCACTGTTTGCGTCTGGAGGAAAAGAAGTTTCAGCTCCGGATAAAGAAGGGATTCTTCACTATAAGGTGTGTGAAAATGTGGAATCGGCTCCCTCAGGAAGTAGTTTCAGCAACTCCTATAGATTGCTTTAGGAAAAAGCTGGATGCTTTTCTAGAAGCACAGAATATAACTGGGTATTAAGGCTTTAAAGTAAAAATAAAAGAGACTGTTGATCCAGAGAACATCTGATTGCCTCATGGAATCAAGAAGGGATTTTTTCCCCTGTTGAAGCAAATTGTACCGGGGTTTTTTTTTGCCTTCCTCTGGACCAACTATGTCCATAGGGTTTTAACCACTGGGGATATGTTCATTTCCCTAGTGGTTTAACTGGTCTTTTCAACCTGACCTATTATGTAACTATATAACTATAAACTCTGAAAAGGTTATACAAGTGCCATCATCTAAGTTGGTTAAAACTGTTTTGCCAATGGTCTTCCTGATTTCTAAAAATGTAAGTTGTTTTTTTTGCCATACAAAATACATTTTAGGTAAGTTTGCAGTTTACTTTACCATGCTGTTCACAGAGCATAGGTATACATAAAATACTACTCCGTGAGTACTGCTCCAGGATACATGACCATTTACTGCAAAATTCCAGATTAGAGAGCCCACAGTTCTGATAAAAGGAATGGTTATATCACCAACAACAAAGCAAGAGGATTATTCACAGTAAACTAAGTCAAGTGTGCAGTTTAGTACACTTGGAAAATGCGATAGAAGATAAGAATTGTACATTCAGGGAGAAAGATAAACTACACAGAAGCAAAGGCACAGAGAGAGATGCCAAAAAGTAAGAATATAGAACTATTGATCAAGGGAGAGATTGTACTGACATTTTCAGCCTAAGAACCTTTAAAGAGCACAGCTACTTTCCACAGTCAGATAAAAAACCAACTGACAGGCGGGCTGCAAATACGCAAAGTGCAAAGAGATGTAGCATTAATGCATATATTTTAAAAGATATATGATGAATTGGTTCTCTGCTGTTGATGCAAATAATCTGATTTCAATAGCGAAATTCCTGGCAAAATGCATACTAAGCATTGTAACTGCTTTTTGTATCTGGATGCATGATTTATGAGAAACGGAAGGCTGCACATTGGATTTTATGACATATAAATTAGAAACTAAACCCAATTAATTTTGAAATTCAAAAACAAAGCTCAATAGCATTCAGTAACAAGAAAGAGAATGCCTAGATCATGTTATATTGAGATCAAGATACTTCCTTTATTGTATCCTAAACCCATACAGCTTCAAAACCCACCTTTGCTGCACATGGGCTTGAAACTTAAAAAAATATCAGAACTATATTTTATTAAATAATGTGTATGTTAAGCCAAAAACTTTTATCAAGTTTTGAGATTTCTCATCCTGCTGATAAAATGTACTAGATAGCAAAAAAAAACATTTTTAACTGAGACAAAGACAGAAATGAAAATCTGACTGTGGTCTAGCCTTCCCTTACTCTTCTAAATAAAATATTGTCTGTATTGCAATAGGACAGTTCACTCTATGTCCGGTAAAACATTGTTAGTAGGTTAGGACATTTAATTGAGCCCAGGATAGAAGTAAAAACCTTTTCTAGGGTTCTAAGCTGTCCGATTGGACTTGATTTATTAAACCTCCCCAAGACTGGAGAAGATTGACTATTATGGGAGAACCTGGGTGCAACCTAACTACCTAATAATAACTGATTTTTAGGAAATCTATTCCAGGTTTACTGGATCACCAAAGTACTACTATGATTGTATTTCTTTTCCAATTTTGGAGAGCTTCAATAAATCAGGCCTATTATGTCCAAAGCTGTCCAAAGAAATATGGTATTGGCTGATAACATGCCCTAGAAACGCATCTTTTAAGGGTTTATGCTGGTTCCACTGCAAGGTGTGAAGCTACTACACAGTCTATACAATCTTGTAATTATTTTAGCCTGTTAGTCTTTGAGAAGTCTTTGATCTAAATTCTCTAAATAAGCAAATTTACTTGGTATGTTTTTACCATTATAAGGAAAAAAAACAAATGTCACATGCAGCACATTTTCATGTTTGACTATTCAGATAATACTGAATCAATACTTACAAATCCAACATGTCAGTGTATATCCAGCAATTTTTTTGAAGTTTTGAATAAAGTCCTGCCAGGCCTTTACTGTTATACAGAGTTTGGCTAAAACGATTATTCTTTACTTCTTGTCCTAATTAAATTGATACAAACACCATAAATTCTAGATCAACATTCACTTTGTAAAGAATGTTCTTTTTTGCCAGGTTAAATTGATCTGCTTTTGTAAGTAATTTGATCCCTATGTGAAGGATGATTGAAACCATTTCATATTTGGCCAATTTTTTCAAAGAAAGGGGGAGAGTAACTGCATTTAGAGTTTTTTTCTGTCTTTTATGTACAAATAAGTTTTTAATATTATACTATAAACACTGTATTACTTTTTAAAATAAAGCGCTTATTGAAAATTCATTATACATTTCCTTTACCATTATCTACACAGACACAGGTAGCATGCGTCTTATCTCCATCACAGTGTAATATAAACCTGTCAGTTGCAGGCAGAAACTTACAGCTACATTCCCGTCTCTTATCATGTTACACACTTTAGCACCCTTGCATCCCTTCTAGAAATTCTGCAGACAGCAACATGTTAGCAGCAGCTGGTGGAGCTTCAAATTAGTCACCAAGGAATTACTGATGAGTAAATATAATATTAGGTTCCTTAGACTGATTTGACTCCAGGACTGAGCTATAAGAAGACTCGCCAGACATTGAAACTTCACCGAGGCTTGTTGTTTTGTTTTTATTCTATAATATTCAAAAAAAGCATTATCTTCTTTATAGCAAAGCTTAACCGATTATTTTATTTGATTTTTTCTATTGCAAAAAAATTTGTTAATTCAGTTTACATAGGTATATACTTTTGATTAAAATCATGATCATTCTGAATGGACACATAAATATGCATAGAAAAGACCATTTGAACTGTAGTTGTCATTTCATCATTAAAGGATAACTAAAACTGAAAATATTGTATTTAAGACACTTTATGGGATCTACGTATCAAGTAGTGGATCTTACATTCACTGAATGTTCTTGTAGAATTTTCAAGGTTTATATGGTTTATAGCAGTAGATAATTATGCACTGTAATGTTTGGTGTAGCTCAGATTCACTGCTTTATAAGTAGACTCCTATGATTGTATTTAGCATATGAATTCCTTATTCATGCTAAGCTGTCTATCAAAGGTATAAAGGAATAGATCAAAACTTTATAACATAAACGGGGCCTCATAACCATTAGCTGTTCTATATGTGGTTTAGAACTTTTTTTTCCAAAATCAATTTGTTGCTAACTCTGTTTAAAAGTCGTCATCTGAAGTTTAACATAGTTTAACTTTTATTCCCCATTTAAAGTTAGTTTAAACCTTGTGTCTCAAAGATCTATTAGCAGGATCAACAAGATCATTTTTTAGTAACACTAAGGATTTACTGGCACTTGCCCTTTTTTTAGTAAAGTGGGATCTTTATGTTCTAATAAAGTCTTCTATTTAAAAGCATATAGGCTTGAAGAAGAACTATTTGACTAAACCTACATAGAACAAGGTGACTGGTTCTGTGGTAAGAACTACGCAACCCACTGATATCATTCCCATATTCCACCAAAACACTTCTTCCTTCTGCTCATTTTCAGGTATTTGTGCCTGGAAATTGGCCACTTAGACCTCAGCACTAGAGACTGACACATTTTTCTCAAAAATGGAAAGTACCTGGCAGGAGTTCCAATGATTCTTTGGAGCCATGAGGTGTGCAGAAAGGATAGCATTAGTTGGGGATTCTTGCAAGATAACCATTTCATGAATGTTAAAATGACAGGACCTCATTGTATTGTCATTATTTGCAGAACTTCTGAAGGATAAATTCTCAAAACTCTCCTTAAGTACTTATAGAATGAATTTTCTAATACATAGCTAGATTATTTCAATTGACTTGCCTCATTTAAATTCTTATATTTGTTGAATCCTCAGAATACTGTTCTGTGAAATTGTTTTATCTGTAAACTTTTGAAATGCTGCCACAATATTCATCTGATAAAGGAATATTTGAAACAGTATTACTAGTAAAGAGGAAGAAAAGGTTTGTAAATGCTGTCATTGGCAATAATAAAAGTGTATTTTCATGATGTTGTGAGCTGTGCCTGCTAAATATGTGCTTTTGGGAATGATTAGTTATAAAATATGCTCACGTCAGGACCCAAACCAGTTAACAGGAAGGTAAAGATTGTGAATTTTTTTACCTCTTTTGAATGTAATTGGATGTTTTAAGTGAATACATCCTTGTGCGTGTTAGCTGAAGAACAAGACATTTCTTAAACAAATCACGTAAATAGAGAGGATTTAAAGGTTAGAAGAAACTCTGCAATTACAGGTATTTAAGCTTTCCTTAGAAAATGACTTGAGCAATTTAAAAAGTCATAAATGGGTTTCCAAGTTTAAAGTTGGTTCGTGCTTGTGACCCTTGGACAGTAACATTGGTATACTGAAAAAATGTCCACTTGAAATGATACCACCTTTATTTTACCTAGACAATCAGTTGCGGGGGAATAAAAAAAAGTTTTACTCATGAAAAGATAAAAGATTGCAATAAAAAAAGCTTTTCTCAAGCTAACAAAAAATCATGTATAACCAGCCAAACAAAGCTTACCCTTGACCACATCTTAATGGAGTCAAAGTGTCAGAGCTTTCCCTTAAATATTGTTCTAGTTAGGAATAAAAAGCAAGCATTGTTATGTAAGAGAGAGTGTGCAATCTTCCTTTTTTAAAGGGAAATAAACTTTTAAGGTAAATAAACCCCAGTTTTATCATGACTCCCTCATTTCATATACATAAGGCCTTTATTGCTTACAATAGCTTGTATTGTAATATCTTGTAGGTCACATACATGGAAAGTTGTTGGGTTGTAATTTAAGGTTTTACCTACAATTGGCTCCAAAGGGAAAATCCGAAGTCTTTTAGCTCCTGAGGGCCTGATTTGTTAAAGTTCACCAAGAATAGAGAAGATAGACTGTCATAGGGGAACCTTGGTGATCCAAAAAAAACTTGAATAGATCTGGTCCAGGGTTACCTACGTTCTCCCACAATAGTTTATCTTCTCCAGTCTTGGGGAGCTTTAAAAATCAGACCAAAACTGTGTACAATGTGAGCTTGCTCTTTACATCCCCAAGCTTTCTATTCACAAGTTTTAGTATTTATATACGTACATCTTTATAAACTAGGTGTTGGTTCTGTAGACTCTGTGGTAAAATCCTTATGTATATATGATGTCAGCAGGTGGAGCTGTAGGTTCACTGTTACATGTTTTCTTGTTTCCTCCTTATATCATGTGACAAACCTATTAGCTCAAAGTTTTGTAAAGGTTTCAATGAAAGACAGCACTGATCTGAATCAGTTATAATTTTTTAATTTTCCCTAAAACAAACTTACACATTTATTAAAACACACAGTTCACAGCACATCTTGTGCGCTCTTTATCCTCCAGTCAAAGTCTTCTGATATTAGAGAACATAACAATGTATATACAGCAGAACGTTTTCTTGCTGCTTAGAGAATTTTTTCTGCTTACTTCTAATTATATGAAAACCTCTGTTAGATATCAATTTTATTTCTCAGTCCCATAATTTACTCACACTAAGTAAATCAGTGGTTACTTTATATAATCTCTATATCTGTTATTACTTGGATAACTGCTTTGTAATCATCTGGCATGACTGCTACTTCTTGACTCTCAATGATGGATTGATTTCGTATTTTGTGATGATGATTACAATTATTATCCCTGTCTAGCAAGTGTGACATCATCATTGTAACAGTGGGGACAAGACATGAGGATCTATACAGTCAATACTTAATAAGTTCATCTAGACTTCAGCACATTGTCAAATCTTCTTCAGATAATAGTATGCATACTTGTGCTGCTTTAAACTGTAAACCTTTATGAGAAAATATATTATATTAAAAAAAAATTTAATACAGCAATATGTTTTTTTTTGTTTTTTAATTTAAAGTTTTACAAGGGCATAAAAGGTTTGTCAGGTTTCCTTCACTGACTTTGTTATCTATTTGTCACTGGTTAAAAAAAGATAGGAAACACACTATTTCAAACTCCTGTTGTAGAAAAGACAGAGCAGCACAATTTAGCAAAAAAATGTTACATTAGAAAATTGAAATAAATTTAAAAAAACATTTTCGCTTAGACCCAAAGTTATTGTTTTTTTTCTACAAAATTGATGTAGTAATTTTGCTTCCTTAGCCTTAACAAAGAACAGCCAACACCAGCACTGCAGTAAAACTGAGAAATATTTAATTCCTGAAGGTTATTTTGTTGTCTGATCCACACACTTTCAGAAACATGTAGAAAATAATAAACATTGCCCTTTTACTGTAGTGATAAAATATGTGAAGGTGGCTTGTTGAGAGCTGTAGGTGGCCCCAGGCCACCTGTTGACTATTCCGTATTAAAAATAAAAAGGGCAGATCAATGACTTGGTTAACAACCCTAAGCCATTAAACTTTGTAACTGTTGTGCCATACAAGAATCTCTCTTTTTTAGAATTGATGAACATTTGATGAATTACAAATAATTTGAAAGTTGCTATTTTTATTTTTTTTTACCCATTTTGTTAATAAAAGTACAATTCAAATATTATCAATCTATGCAAAAACTTATTAAAAAAACTGGTTTACCACAGGCTATAAAGCCCAATAAATAACCAAATGACTAGGCCAATTTTTTAAACTGTATATTGCCCAGAAGATAAGTCTAGGTGCATAGCTGCAGGGGTACCAAATGTTCCTGTTGTGGCCCCTAAAGGCTGGGACCAGCTTGCTAGATAGCAAGCGGCTATCTGGCAAGCGGATGCCATGGTTTAGTAGCATGAGGAACTGCAACTGCAACCCCACAGCTACTTTGAATGTCGCGGTTCAGCTGGAAAGAACTCTACACACATTGTAGGTGAGCAATAAAATAAAAGATAAGCTGAAAGCAAAGCTCATCTCAATTTTTTTTGTCTTATCTGAAATAATTAGAAAGCTATCTGAGCCTAAGAGGTACACTGAAAAATCTAATTTGGTTTTAAAATTCTGCAGCACTCCAAAGTCTTATAAAAGATTTGTGAGTTGTACATCTAGTCATATGAATTATTTCATCTCAAGTAGTGTATTTACCTAAATTTTGACATGGTATCAGCATTTTGCAGTTCTTGTACAACAGGGCTTAGGCAGGGGGAGTGGTTGTGGTGCAGTGCAAGGAGCATACTGTTTGGAGGAAAAGGGTTACCAGTAGTGCATCAGTGTGCTGAAAAGTTTTTACTGTCTTTTCACAACAGGCCTCGTAGTTGTTTTTTAACCATAGCAGAGAAAAATCAGGTTTGAGTGGTAATGAGAGTAAATCATAGAACTGGACACAAATGCAAATATTTTGGCAAGTAAAGCAGCTCCCATGTATGAAGCTCATCTGTTTGATTTAGCTGTTTGCCTGGCATTTACCTCCTGGCATTTTCTTAGACACATGGCTAGGTGCCTGCAATGTCACTGCCACTTGTCACATTTGGATTTGGAATGAGATGGTGCTCACATTTCTTTCTAAACAGGAAGCTGTACTGATAGACGTACAGTGTGCTCTCCCTACTTCTTCTTCTTTCATTTTGTGGATTGTTTCCCTCTGCTCCTCGGTTGCTGCACCTTGACCACTCACTGTTTACCAATTGACTATCCATGGGCAGGTCCAGACCCTTATTCATGGGCAAATCCATCTTCTCTGCCAAAACAACTGACTCTCCACAGTGCAGTCACAAGAACGAGCAACACACAGTGGGTCTGACTCAGTGATCTAGTAAACCTGGAACGAATTTGGAATTGCTATTGGCAGAAGTTTTCGATCCATCGCTCAGGTTCCCCATGAAAGTCTATCTTCTCTAGTCTTGGGGAGTTTTTATAAGGGCCCTTTAAACAATGGGAAAAGATCAGCTACTGAGAACCACAGGCAATATTGGTGACTAGTCCTTTGCCTTTGCCCTGTCTCTTTTAGCCACAGCTTCCACAGTTCTGGTCTTCATAAAAATGCAAAGCTGTATACAGCTTCTTGACAAGGTCTACTGAAGCATTTGCAAGGACACAGAATTGTTTTTGCATTAGGTGCTGTAAGGATTTTCTGCTACTTTCATTGCTACAACTGAAAAAGGAGAAAACCTATTCATACATTTACAAAAGCACTGCAAGCAGTGAGTGCAGCTCTGTCCTCGGATGACACAATAGCATTATGTGACACATTGGCCATGGCTAGGCAAGCAGACACCTCAGCTGAAGATAATATTTATGTGAAACATTTAGCTTTACACTTCACAACTGTACAAAGGAACAGATGGGTTACTTCCACGGCTGTAGTTCTGCTTGTTTTCATTAGTGTCTTTGAGAAGGTAAATGTTCATACCTGTAATAAATGTATCTTTTTTTCCCTTTCCCCTAAACTGGATTTTTCTATTCTAAAATCCAAAAGCAACTGCTGCATCTGTACATTTAATTCTTTCCGACTGATCTAAAAAATGAAATACAGTTATATTGACATGGTCTCTCAGATCCTTGGCTTCAGCTTCTGGGTAGACCGCCTTCAAATTATACATTACTGGAAAATGAATTACTATGTCACATTAGCCCTGGAGGAAGATTCCATATTGTGGAAAAGTATCCAATTATCAGTGTTTGTCACCACATACAGAATAAATAAGGCATGATTTATGTGATGTTTGGCAAAAGGCTACACTATGACAAAATTTGGACTGTTACAATGCAAGCATCATGATCAGAGCACATGTCACACATAATAATTCTATATATACCTAAGGCTAAGCCATTTTGTATTGTTACTAAACAAATATATATATATTTAGATTTAATGGTCCTTTGAGCTAATTATTTACCCCATGGCTCCTTCATATTAATTATGGATCTTTCACAGCTCCAAAAAAAGAACTCAATGAGCTTCTTTGCAAAATAACATCAGTTATGCAAAACAGGTGAAAATGAAAGCGCTCGGCATGGGATCGCCTTATTGCAAGCAGGAGGTCAGTAATCAGTGTGATAGTCGTGTAGGACTTAAATATAAGTATAAGTATAAATATAAGGACTTAAATATTTAGAGAGCTGTGCAGTGCCCTGCTATTGGGTCAGAGGTACAAGTGTGAAAATAAATGATTGGTTTGGTCTAAACATGTTTTATATGGCTTAACATTGAAAAAAAAGTTGTACTTCTTTATTACCAATATATATATATATATATATAT
>NC_092861.1:134279660-134313958 GCF_032062135.1 Pyxicephalus adspersus
TATTGAATGATATACATGACTATAGTGAAATGCTAAGTGTTGTCAACTTCTAATAGGATTCAGAAACTGCATCTTTCTTCTATAAAGCACTGAGATTTGCTCAAGTTGGATGACCCTCTTTTTCAGGAATCAGTCTGGAAAGGGGAATGGGGAATCAAAAAGTTACTTCCAAAGAAGGAGTAGAATTCTGCAATGAAATTGCCTTTGCAATCTATATATATAGGAGGCTGTGTATAGGTTGTGTTTTTTTTCCAAAAAGCTGAAGTTGATTTTTTACCTTGTAGTTGTTTTTCTATGTCAAAACCCAGACATTAATATATTCTGTTCTGAAAACATAATAAATAAGATGCAATGCCATACAGGTTGGACAAAGGTATTCAACATTATTGAGATATTTTTTCAACATATCATGTTTGAGGGCACACTTGTGTTATAACACAAACACAGTTGGGGTGCAAGTAATTTATTTTTAATACACGTTCAGAACAAATGCACCTATCCTTTACCCACCAGCGTTCCATAATTGAAAAATTTAGGCATTGCTTTTCAGTGCTGTGAAAAAGAAAAAAGATAATTTACTTGATATTAATACTTTTATAGAGTTTCACCCTTCTAAATATTGTCTGAACTAATAGCTTGCACAACATTATAAATGCAAAGCTCACATTTCTTTGCATTCTCTCAGTGTATTAAGCCTAAAGAGATATGAATGAACAGCAAGATAGGAAATCCTCTTAATATACTTGTATGCTTGAATCTACCTTGCAGAGAGGTATAGAGATATTTTCTGACATAAATCAGAGCCCATTCATAAACTGCACTATGAAGGAGAAAATATCAGACTCAGGGACTCCAAGCTGTACGCTCTGTATCCTTTCACATGTTAATATGAACCTACGTTTTATGCTACTGCACATTTCATCATTGCATTAAAAATATAATATAAAAAAAACATTTATTTGGTATTAAAGATCCCACTCAGATTTTACAAGCCGCTGCAATTATATACCTTGAGAAAAGCCAGGGTTATTTCCTTGAGTTAAACAATTAGACTACCATATTACCTAACCCTGTTTTACCAGTTGCCTGGCTGTAATACCACTTTAGAGACAATTATACTTTAGTCACTTACATGGAAAACACATATTCTGACTTCAAGCATTACAGCAGAGCTATAGTTCCACATTTAAAAAATGTCCTGACCAGGCAGGTTTTTTTATTGCAAATGGAACAGGTGATGTCCCTTCTGCAATAAAACATACTCACCTGGCTGCTCACACATGCGTAACTCACAAGAAGACCTGGTGGTATCCACAGTGCACATGATGGACCAAGGACAGGGAAGTCTAATAAAAAAAATGCAATAAAAAAATGGGAAGGTACATTTTTTTTATTGCAGAAGGGACATTGTCTGATGTCACAGGAGACGACATTACCCTGTGCGTAGGACACTACTAGTAGCACCTGCCTGTTCACAATACGTTTTCTTAGGGAACACATGCGTAGCTCAGTTTTTAATGCTGGTATATGCCAGATGAGACCTAATGAGCAATCATATATATCCCATTCCAGCCTGGTCAATTAAGAGCCAAATATCCAACACCCAAAAAAAGAAGACAATGTGGTGATCGCAGTGCCCATGACGGGCCAAGGACAGAGAAGTGCATTAAAAGAAATTGATGGGTACATTTACTTTATTGAAGAATGGACATCATCTTATGTCACAGGAGGGGAAGACACAACCCAGTTGAGCTTACAATTTAGGAGCTGGAGGGGTGTAGTTTAGTTGGGGGTATGGATTAGTGACATATTTGGGAAAAGTTAGCCAAAATATAAATTGGATAGACTTGTTTGAAAATTTTTGTTTTTTAAATGCGTTGAAGCTAGGAGCAAGCCATAGATATTCTTTTCCTATCCCACTACCCTAGACATACTGACAGACCACTTAGGATTTGACCAAGTTTGGTGAAGGTCCTTTAGCACCCAAAACCAAGGAGCTCCCTTCCTTATAAGTTGTATCTACTTGAGCAACATGGATCATCCAACTCCAACTACTTTATACCACTCAGCTTTTACCTGTCCAGGAGTATGTATCATATGTTACTCTGGGGCATTGCGTTATGAGAATATTAATATACTCTCTTTAAAGTCTGGTACTCAAAGGGTTCAGCTTGTTTCAGAGTGTACAACGGATGTTTACAATTAATTTACAAACCTTTCAACCAGCTTTAGAAAAATATGCAGATTTTTAACGACTGGGGCTTAAGTGAATTTTAAATGACATTGAGATCACCATCCTAAATGAAACCACCCTCTGAAAGAAGGTGCTTTATGTACTTCTACATTTCAACTGCTGCCAGTGGAATTCCCTTCAGTTCCCCTTTCAGGGCACAATCACACCTTTGCATATTATCGCCGGTGTTTGAATGCATATTATATTACTATATTATATTTTTGCAATTAATTGACTAGTATTTGTCATTTTTATATGCAGGGGTTTGTCTATGGATGTATCTGAAACGTCAGGGTATAAATCAAAAAAAGGAGAGGCTGCCTTAACACCAGACATACGAATGTAAATAGAAACACTTTTCACAATGTTCTAAAAAATTCAGCACATTGCCATAATAACAAGCCCACAAGACTACTAGTCAACTAGATTTTAGACCAGCCACAGGACTTTTCTAAGTAAGACTATTAAATGAGATTTTTTTTTCTTTTTTAAACATTTTTACTCTAAATTCGGTGTTCTCCTTTATATAAACCAATTGCAAAGCTAGCTAGCCTCATGAGTTCTTTTTTTTTTTGGTGCTCCATCTGCAGCCCTCTAGAGCTACAGTCTTGAAATGGATGTCAAGGAAGTGCCGCATGGTCGTTTATATGTAAATTTATGGAGAGTACAGTCTTATGATGTAAATAACAAATTGATATGCAAAAGAATACATAAGATTGTGACAGGTACACCTGTAATTAGCTACCAGGCTCATGTAGGCACAGCTAGAATTGTGATGTAATTTGTAGTCCCATCTGTTTAATCTGCTGTTTTACGTTGTTAATTTTTGTAAAAGGTTAAGGAATTAGTGTTATTGTATTGGCAACATTGTTTTTATTTTGTTATTATTATTGGTATGTGTTGATGTTTTGAGCTAGGATGCCATGCACATTGTAGACAGGGCACGTTTAGCAAACAAACCAAAGGGAAAAAAAATTAGCTGGGAGAATTACATATTCATCGATGCTGTAGAGTGAGCACAGTTAGGATCATAGCAAGTTAATGACTCTTGCAAAAGAGAAATACGGAACCCAGATGCACATTTAACAGCAGAGGGCTTTTTCTGTCAGCGAGTACTGTACTATTTCCATCCCACCTGTGGGGATAAAACAACATGCTCTGAATGTGCAAAGAGATCAGGGGATAGACAAACAATATCTACATTTGCCAGACAGACATACAGATAGATGACCAAATGAAGAAATATAGAAGAGCTCTGGAACTGCATTATGTAGGGTGATTTTCTGAGACCATGTCGATGGCCATTCTTCGTTCACCGCATCCCAGCACGTATGTGGGACACCTCTGGTGCACAGGGACAGTTAAAAACTCTGTCTTGCTGAATAATGATTTATCCAGGCAACAATTACATTTGGCAAATAATTAAGATAAATGAATGTTTGTTTAGCTCATGCATCTGTGCCAGACTGCAATGAGAGCAATTAATATGATGCACTGTTATTTAGAAATACAAAAGCTAGTCAATGATTGGATGGAACAGTTTATTGCAAATGCAAAGTTAATATCCTTTTATTGTGTGTTATTTACTTAATCATACTTAATTAATGTCAGTAACACTGGTAATGTGGAGATCTCAGA
Source organism: Pyxicephalus adspersus (assembly GCF_032062135.1). Lineage (NCBI taxonomy): Eukaryota > Metazoa > Chordata > Amphibia > Anura > Pyxicephalidae > Pyxicephalus > Pyxicephalus adspersus. The sequence continues at coordinate 134,283,532 of NC_092861.1, forward strand.
AATTTATAAACTGAAACTTTCATAAGATTTTAAAGTAAGCTTGTCAGTATTATAAAGGTACAAAACAGGCTGTGGCAATGCTATGCAGGCACTTAGAGATACCTGCACAATGGAACCTGAAAATCAGGGCCAAGGTGTAGTGTATATTGTGACCCTCACTCACCCTCATTCCTTCTACCTGTTCTTTATTGAGCATTACTGTGATAGATAGCCATGGTTTCCAAAAGGAAAAGTGTCAGATCAGGAATATAGGTTTTACTCCTACCTGACACACTTACTTCTGACTCAATTACTGAAGTACGACTAAATCCAAGAGATCAACATAATGGTCTGAAAAGTTGCACATGCAGGAAGTTGGCAAATGCAGCCATTGGATATATTAGAATTCCTTTTAGGATAACGTCAAGCCTATGAACTAGTGACGTTCAGTAACTTTCTGAATGACTTCATTTGACCCTGTCCCTCCTTAAAGAAGTCTTGATTTAGCATGGAAGGGTCTGGGTAGTCATTTCTTATTGTAATTCAAAAGGTAATTTACAACAAACACTACCACTGCACTTTATGGAATGTGTAATCCTATCCTTTGTCAAAATGTAAAAAATTGATTCGTTGAGTCTGATTTGGTAAAACTCACCAAGAATAAAGAAGATAGACTATCAAGGGAGAACCTGGGTGTTCCACCAAACCTGGAATGGATCTCGTCCAGGGTTGAAAACATCAAACAGCTAATGACCCTTAAGAAATCCCTTCCAGGTTCCAGCCCCAGGCCCAGGTTTTCCCATATTAGTCTATCTCTTGCAGTATTGGGGAGTTTTAGTAAATCAGATGCATTATCCTTATGGATTGTTTTCTACTAATTCCAATTGTTTACTTTTGTAGGCAGTGGCTAGAGAATCTAATGCTATGTCTAAGGTAAATGCAACTCTACAGTTGTTCTTGACAGCCTAAATCAAGCAGATTGAAAGGTGTTGATGTAACCTGAGCACGGTTAGGAATTACTACATATGTGGATTGGTAGAAGTTTACAGCTTGTTCCTTCATGATGTATGCCGCCATTAGCTAGGGAAGGTTTTAATTGCAAGCAAAGCTGAGGCACTAAATATTTGCATACCAATATTTGCATTGTGACATACAGCTGTCAGCATGATTCTAGAGATGGTTGGATGAACAAAGACCGGCAGGATTAACAGGTAATTACTATAGAATATCAGTGGATGTGAAATATCAACTTATTGTGCAAAATTTGTAAATTTAAATAACTAAGCACACATTTACATTGTTAAATTGGATTAATTGTTATAGCTTACTTAATATACTTGTATTATGTATTTTAATTAAAGCTTACTTATTGAGCCTGACACTTTTGCCTGAGTGTCAGGGAGTAAGAGGTCACCTTAAATCTGAATTTCTGACTTTCTGCACTTAGATGAAGAGAGACAGGTGTGAATTCAGGCATTTGACAGGTCTGCAACTGTCAGACTTCACGTAACCTGCAGCCAAGGTTGTCCCATCTTTTATGACAAGTTCTTTTAAATCCTTTCTTACTTTCTACAGTGTGACCTAAATGCTGCTGTTGTCATTTAGGAGTTGTCAGATCAGGCAATAAGTCGGTGTGTCATTATATGGAATATGTGTTCTCCTTCTTTTTTTAAATTGTTAGGTGTGCACGCGCTCCGTCAAATGTTAGTTTCATAATGCCAAACTGGAGAAAGAACAAAGTGATCCTATTCTGCCATGGTTTAGATATCACTAATTTAATTTTTTGGTTGGTGGACATGGCTGCTGGTAAACCTTAATGGGTTCTTTTTTTTTTTTTATACAGCATAAATCTTTTAGAAAACCCTAACCCTAAACTCTAAAGCAATGTCTTGATCTTTATTCTATCAAAATGTAATTGTTATCGCTTAACTCGATCCTAGGCAACTTGTTCAAAACTATATCATATCCCAATTTTTTTCAATCAGGATTCCTTTAGAGGTTTCTTGAGCAATGAGCAATGTGGACTTCTCCGGTCAGTTAAAGTGATACCAATATTTTTTTTGGTTATAAGAGTGATGTACTTCAAACTGGCCAGTAAACTGGCATTGTTCCCATTGACTACCAAGCTAATGGGCTACTGTGGGCAGTGGATATAATAATTAATAGCAAGATCTGAAAGTAATTTCAAAGTTTCCACCATATTATAAAGGTCGAGATTTGTTCTTTCCTCCATAACCTCTTCCCTCAACTGCTGAGCTTATCACTCATCTAACCTCTAAATTAGGTCCTAACATTGAACTATTTATTCCTTCTGTATACACACATTATCTATTGCCGGTAGCTTCTGCACTGAATCCTATTTGCTAGCTCCATACCAGAAGATAGCAGTGGGTGTAGTGATTAGGTTCCAACTCTTCAGTCTCAGGTTTTTAGATATTTCCTGTGTTAATTGGAATAAAAAATGAATCAATTGAAGGCGGCTTAGGTATTCCAAATCGGTACACAACGTACTGCAATCAGTATGTGTAACGGATTTGAGAAATCAATACACACAATGCACTAATCAATGTTCGGGATAAGGAAGGAGTAAATCACTGAATTAATTTATCGAAACGCTAATAGACAAACACATAGATAAAGACATGTATAGATATTTACAGTATGTCTAAAGCCTAAACGTTGTTGTTTAGAAGGAATACAGCTCTTTGCAGATTTTTTGTCTGCATACCTTACTTCCTGTGCTATCGACATAATAGGAAATAAGAGGAAATATATCCAAAAATTAATGTTAAATATCCTCTATGATAAGTAATAGTGACAATGGTTTTCAAGAAATTGTAAAAGGGTGAATCTCTCAATCGGAGATACAGATAATATAAAAAACCTAAACTTCTTCAAGCTATATATTTAGGTTCACTTTATTAGTAATAGGTAAAAGAGGTAAAAGGTAAAACCACACAGGTTTCTGGTGCTAAATAGGGGTTTTGATGCCTTCTTTATCTCAAGCTAAGACAGCTCTAGTGACTTTTGAGCTTTGTTGATGTGTTTGGTTAGGATAACAGTGCCCCACACAAGAACACCCTATGCCCTATGATAACGTCATTGTTACCAATGTAATGATGCCAATGTATCACACCCAATAAAACATCATAATGATACTAGGAGTCTGTTTCCTAGAAACTGTCCTCTGTAGCCAAAGAGACAAATGTATTAAAATAATATTTTTATAAATGCCTACTTTTTAAAGATTCTTGCTAAAAAGATAAGCACCTTAATTATAGAAAGTGTGGTGGTTTATGCTAGAAGGAAACGCACCTTTGTGTGAACTCTCTTTCTTTATATGTTCACAAACTCTACTATAAAAAGTCCCTGGATTCCCCAGCCTGACATCAAAGTTGGAGAGAAGAAATACTAGCCTAAAGAAAGATACGGGCAATATTAAAAGAAAAGGCAAGCTTTAAAGTAATGGAAAGTCACTTAATTAGATTAGTCGTACATTTCGTTTTGATAGTCTATTAAAAGAATACTTCAAACATCCATAGATTATTCCCCTTGTGACAAAATTCACCTTTAATAACTATTTTTAGATAATAGGTAAGCCTTTTTTTCTAAAAATTTGCAATGCTGCTGCCAATGCAAAAAAGTATTCCATATTGTAATTAGCATTAAAAAAAATGTGATTTATGAGTGCCACCGATGGGATTAAGAGGGATCCACTATTGACAGCTTGCTTATTTATATATATTTTTTTTTTTGCTTTCTTCTGGATTAATAGAATTTACAAAGATCCAACTGGATGGACTTTGGCCTCCAGTACTACTTCATTGTATATTTTACTCCAGAAGGCTGTGAGTACTTACACTTCCTTCTGTGTAACAGGGTAAATCACCATAATTGGACACACACATATATTTAAACTAAATGTGTTTTCCTTTAAATGTCCCCCTGATAAAAAAAAACAACACTCATCTTGAATCCAAAACTGTCCTGCACAGTAAAGCTGCGTACACACTTCCAATAATTATCTTTGGAAACGGACGACCGATCCGCTGAAAATCATTTACATAAAAGGTGACCAACGACTGACCAAGGACGGGGACAAACGAGGATTGTCGTTGGAAATGAACGACCGTCACTGTGAATCTGATTGGCCAATGATCGTTCACTATCTATCGTGTGTACGTCGTTCAGTGATCGTGCATGTTTCTGCAATACACTTTCTCCTTTACATGTCACTCCCTGCATCGTTCAAACGATTGTATCCAGCGTGTGTACACTATTGGTGAATTATATTTGAACGATCATATTGTTACAGCATGTACAGAATTGTGCACAATACGATTGTTCAAATATAATCGTGCATATTCGTTGATCGGTCATAATCGTTCGTTTTCTAACAATAATTATTGGAAGTGTGTACCTAGCTTAACTCTTTTTGGCTACAGTCTCACTTGACTAGCCAAAATTTTGACCCCACTACTTACATCATTATGACCCTACTACCTATGTCTGGTGCCCTGCACTCATAGCCTATGAATTCTGATGCTATCAGTGCCTCTTTCTGCATCATTCAGGACCACCTACTATTGGAAGAAGACCATTGAGGAAAACCAGGACATCAAATTGACCAGAAAGCTTTATTAAAAAAAAAATAGATAAAAATAAGCATACAATACCATTAGAGGGTGGGGATCTCAGCAGGTGGAGGGAGGCCTTGGAGAAAAAGAGCACAGTGTTTGGAGTTGGAACTTACATCCTAATTTTCTTGCATTTGGTTCTACTTAGCCCCTTTACGCAGATGTGGGTAGGGTTATTAGATCAGATCAGGCCTTGGCATACAGATCTAGAATTTACAGCTTTTAAGATGTACTTAAATGCTTTTGGAGTATTTTTCTTAAGCTAATGTTAAGGTACTTCACCAAATCATTCAAATGCTGAAACACCATGAAGATTTCACCGAGTGCCATCACATGACAGTAGACCCCCATTGTCAGAGTGACTGATAAACAATCAAAGCTTAAAGCCACAAACGTGAGAAATGGTTAGCACTTCTGACAATGGCTGTGGTCTGTGCCTTCCTGTCATTTTAACCTTCACACCTTCCCATTATTCCATCTGTTGCTGTCATAGAGACCAAAAGTAAGGACCCCCCCATAAAGACACATACAATCCCAAATAAATGTCAACTTTCCCAACTCTGTTCAAAGCTAAAACTGAAATTAAGCTTTAAAAATTGTTGATATTGACCACCAGCACTCACATGTGATTCCAAGTCTTATGATTGATATGCCATGTTTGATTGCAAGTAATATTATACATGAATACAATATGGTAGCAAAGACAGCTTTTTTACAGCACAATTACAGTGCAATAAAATTTAGAACCTTGAGTTAAGATTTAACATTTGAAGATCATAAATTATTAGCAGTGTTGCTATTTTGGTATTTATGAAGACTAATTTAGAAGAATTATACCCTAAATTAGCTCTCCATTCTCATCACCCATGCGAAAATCCCTGTGCAGAATGGTGGGGTTTTTAACGTACCCGCCAAACCTTTTCAGGGTGATTATGAGTGATACTGACTCCAGAGCTGCATCTTAAAAACACTATTGTAAGCACATTGTTGATACTTTGAATAACAAAGTCAAAAAAGAAATGGAGCTGGTTAATTGGGTATAACACAGTAGTTTGCCTGCAAGAGATATGCTCAGAGAGAGTGTGCCTGAACATTAATCCAGCTTCTTGTCATTTTTCAGTGAAATTAGAGCATTGAAATCAGCCAGAGAAATACACATCACAATGGCACAGAGCTGTGATTTCATATAATATAATTTTATAAGCCAAATTTCACTGAGCAGTTCTTGGCACTGTTAAGCAATTCCAGACTGAGCATGAAGAATTATTTAACAGATTGAGAAAAAAAAATATAAAAAAGAGCTGTGCAAATACTTTTTATTAGATGTTGTCTCATACAAATCTATTTTTAACATTTGAACCATTTAAACAGGCAAACATTACACCTTCATTCAGATGTGCCTGCAGAATAAATGAAAATACTTGTTTGTCAACAAAAACATCTAATCATGTACTATGGAAAAAATAGGTCTGTTTAGGAATGATTTAGCAAACTGACAACCAATCCCTGACATCTATCAACTACATAAAATTTTGGACCACTGAAAATTTGCAATTCATGAACTGCCCACTTTAAATCTCCACAACATTTTGGGATGATAAAATGGGAACATTCAATAAACACCTGCCTATCACCTTTCTTTCTGAGCCATTTCTTGGTGGATTTGCTACTGTGCTTTGAATTATTATTATGTTGAAAGAGCAATCTCCTCTTTAACGTAAACCTTTAATGAACATTCATTTTCAACTAACACACTTTGAAAGGATGATAAATATTTTTAATTGAATACTACAAGCTGGCTAGACTCTGAGGCAGCAAAGCAATCCCAAACCATATACATTCTTACCACCACGCTTCACAGTTAGTATGAGGATTTTCTTCATTTTCTGCCATACGTGGCCATATTAATGTGGCCAAAGGACTTTAGTTAATCAGTAAACAGTACATTTTCGATTGTTCTTTATCTAGTGTTGTATTTGGACAGCAAAGGTTTTTTCTTGGCACAGTTCCCATGCAGGTTTAATTAAGGCAAATTTGACACTGAGGCTTTAACGCCAAGAGTTACCTGGCATTACAAAACAACATAATGAAGATGCAAAAAAAGCTCTTCTTGCAGTTAAAAGACCCTGGTGATTGATCAGTTTTGTCAAATGTGTTTTTTAAAGACCTGTTAACAGAACTCAGTAGCTGAAGCTCAAAATGTGCACCCAGCTAAATGTAATGCGAGTGGAGTTTTTTAAAAATCTGGCATCAGGCAGGTCCTTATTTAAAACAGGTTATGCCCCTATATCTATAATACATATTCTTACCTGCCTGATTGCCACCCATCTGTCAAAGTTCAGGTTTGACAGGTGGAAGTTCATCTATTTCAGTTATACCCAGTTGTTATGTTCACTCCCAACAATAAAATTAACCATACTGGTACACGTTGCATAGGCATGTTTTGCTGATGCCACCATCAATTAGCCTACCCAGGGAACTGCTATGAAGCCATCTTTGGAATGCATGCATGTAAACAGGTAGCCAGGCTACAAGGATCTATTTTAACAACCAAAATATCTTTAAAAAAATATAAAAGTAGAAAAAAATGTTCTCAAACCAAGAACTTCTTTAAAAATGTTAAATTAGTTTCACCATGTGTCATGCAGTCCTTCTCCTATTTATTTCCCTTGAACAATTCGCAGTTGTTATGTTCCTGGAGAGTTTAAATGAGACTATGTGGCAGTGCCAATGAACGTGCTTCATTGTGCACATTTTAAAGTCTTCTATAGGGGGGTTTTATTCCCCACATGTTACATTAATTGCAGCTCGCAGGCAGAGAGGTTGAAAACCATAAAATGACCAGTCATTGTGCCTCGGGGACTAAGACATCTAAATAAATTATGCATGATTTTTTTGACCTTGTCAAATATTATTATAATATGTCACTTCCCTGTGCATTGATTTTTAGCAGAGCTGAAATCACATGTGGGATTAAGATGACTGTAACATTGGCGGAAGGGATGTTTAAATTTTAACTCTCTGTGGTATCAAATAGCATAAAAGGGGACTTTACCCTATCATTCATGTATGTGGGTCCTCAGGATTTTATTTTGTCTTGGGGACAATAGTAATATCATCCCTCCACTGGAATTTCCAGCCCTTGCCATTAAAAGTCCATCTCTGGGGGGGAGATTTTTTTTAATATTATTATATACCTATCAAATGTCTTTAGGCATGTGTGATGTTGTACAAGGTGGCTAAACTGGTACTAGGTTCTAGGTAGCTGCTATAAGGCCCAGGGACAAGAAAACCATACATAGGATTCCTCCATAGTCCTAATCTCCACCATCGTAAGTCATCTCCAAGTTTTCGTGACAACAGGAACAGCTCATATTGCACTTCTAATTGCCAACTAATAACACTAGTGCTGTCTGAACTTTTACTACTATTATTATCTAAAGCAGCCTTTCTCACCTTTTTTAACATAGGTAAACAATTAAAATATTGTTCTAATCTCAGGGAACCCTTACTAATATTTATATATGCCCTCTCTGCTACACAAGGATGCTGGGGAATGCATCTATTGTTCTTCCTACTTGGGGTGTCAAACATTCACATCTGATTGGTCCTCCCAGTGAGTGAATTCAGTGATAAGAGGAAATAACTGTAATGCAAACAAAACTGGTCCAGGAAATGGATATTCTGTCCATCTCTTTGTTCTATATACTGTACTATTTTCTATCACTGTTTTCAACCTGATTGCTACTTTGATTTTAGTTGGACTTCAATGGGCAGGATAGGTGTTGTGTGTTAGGGGAAGGGTTAATGGCAAACTTTAGTGGTTAACTGATGAGTGGTTTTGGGGTTAAGGGAGCGCTTTTGTGAGTTAGGTTGAAATTTTTGTTTTTTCTGTTACATTTTAGGGAACAGGTTTGGGGCTGAATATTGGAGGTACATTATGGGTATTCTTATGGGTATTTGCAGATTTGTCAGAATAAATATTCTAAACATGTTTTTCATATAATATAATAGTAAAATTAATAGTAACACAACTTTGGATGTAAAAACGCAGATAATATTAATATGACACTATAAATATGACAATAATAATAACATGTTTGGTTCGGTATTGGTTTGCAGTAAATATAATTTTTATGGACAGGAATTAGCTTGATTGATTGAATAATTCACATATCATTTTATAGTATAAGATTACATTTTTTTTCATATTAGATTCTATTCACTTCAATTAGTTTTTGGATGAGAGTTGCTTCTTTTCATCTACACCCCCGCTCCAAACTCTCCTGGTCGGATTTGTGAATATTGAAGGTGTTGAAGCAGTATTCTCACATACTTACTATTCAGATGTGTGACAAATCATTTTTGCAAAGAATATTCTTATTATTCCTTCTTTTCATATTTTTCATGGTACTTTGACTCCATCACTGGATTTCATTTTCTGCTTATGTATACACATATTTGAAAAATCTTTATACACTAGCAGAGCTAAAGATTTTATATATATATAGGTCTTTTTTTCCTATTCCAACTCTGCCACATACCTTGGGTATAAATGTCTTTATAAACAGTTTTATTATTTTATTATATTCATTCAATTCATTATTTTGAATAAGCTGCTATTGAACCTCAGAACACCTCAAGTTGAACCATTTTGTATGGCATTGCATGGTAGTGAGTAACCCTGTGCAATAGTAAGCAGCACTCTCCAACATGCTAATGAGTATAAGTAGAAAGAGATGAGTATGATAATATTATAGTATGCTATAAGTATGAGATAGTATCCTCACGTAACATTTATGTGTTTTTGAGTGACTTCCGAGCCCTGATTTAGCAACATATAGATCAATATCTTAATTTGCATATGGCTTTAGTTTGTTTTAATTACTCAACATTTGTATATACTGTTTTTTTTTTTTTTCAAATAAAGCATATATTGTTTGATTGTGGGCACTTTTCTATTCAAAGTGTAATTTCAACCAACACATTTCCCTTTTTAAGTGTTGGGTAGAGCAAGGAAGGGCTATGCCAGGTTTTTAATAATGGCTGTGTCTGTTGAAATGTATTCAAACTTTTTGTGTGGTCAGCAATAAAAACATTGGGAGGGATCTGCCATAAATTAGTCATACAATTCCAATAAACCCTAGGGTTGCTGCAGAGGTTGCTAAAAGTTCTTCAAGCAATGAACAGTTTGTAACTCCCAGGTCCGTTTAGCTAACAACAATAATCTTTTTAAATTATTATAAGGGTGATATTCTTCCCACTGGCCACCACATTTGGATTTTGAAATGTGGATATAGTAATTATTGAAGGGTTTCCCTGAAGACCTTAAAGTTATTTCAAGGGTTCTCTGTGTTAAAAAAGGAAAGAAACAATGTCTTAGAACAAATTGTTCAAAAACCGATCATACTAACAAATGAAATTTGAGCAAAATATTGTTTGAAAACAGCATGGCCTGAGCACACCTTTTTTTTAGTTTTTTATAAAGTAAAGTGGCAAAGGGAGAAACTCTGCGAGTGTCTTTATTGGAAAGATACTCTGTACTTCTTATCCACATGACCACACCAGAACTGAGAGAGTCTCACTGTAACCAAAACCTGGCTTACCTTTTTTTCTTTGCCATATGTCCTCAGTAGGGTCACTTATTGTAGTAAAGACCTGATGAGATAAAACTCTGTCCTCTGTTCCTTTCTCTTCTTCAGAATGTTGTCCACATAGGCGTGTTTTCACAATTCTCACTAATTAATTTGCTAAAGTAATCTTCAACACACATTAAAAAATCATTGTGTTTTAATATGGATGGTAAAAACCTAGCCCCCCGCCATCCTTATTAAACAAATGATCCATAAAAGTTGTTTTACTTCTTTCTTGTTTTTTCTGATAATATTCTTCCTATGCTGTACCTGTGGAAATTATTTATATCAAGCTTAATGTAAATATATAGTACCTAAGGTGGTGCGAAGATCATTGTAGAAAAGGAAATGTTCTGGCTCGGTTAATGTTATCCATATTTATGAGTATACAAAGAGCAGCACAATCATAAAGTAATTTGCCATATAACTGGGGAATGGAAGAGGTACAAGTGTACTCTGCATTATTAAAGTGTTGCTGTAGTCTGTGGTAAATGAAACTTGCTAGATGAGCTGTGTTAAACAGGATCTACTAACATTAAATTGGAGATGATTAAATTAACTGACTCGGTGAGTCCGCTGACTCTAAATTGTATGCAGTGAACTAAAGAGCACCAGTTGTGCTGCACAAAATGCACTTTTTAAGCTATTGTGTTAAACTCCATCTACTGATGGATTGTATACTTGTAACTGGACTATGTCATTACTATAAATGAAAATCACCTAAAGTAGCTTCATTGATCAACGACTTGGTAGCATGCAAGCAGGAGGTTGCATGTCAATTAGATCTCAATTTTTGCACAGGCTTGGATCCTTGACACCCCCATCATGATCCTATAATACAGTTGCTACAAAGTTGATAGTTTATAAAGTTTCATTAGATTGTGTTATGGGGTGTTGCATCCTGTACATCAGACACATCAAGCTAAGATGAAACAGTAGGCTTAAATGAGAGGTCCATGTTTTTGGAGGTCTGCAATATGCCTTCTGTGGGCTGCATTACATCTAATCAGGGTCTTATCTACATAAAGGATACCTTTTAAAGCACAGTGTATAACTCTAACCTGTAGTGAAGAAAAGTAAACTTCACTCTCTATAAAAGTTTGAAATACAGTAGATTATTGCAGTAGATGCAGTAGACTTATTTTGGCCAATTCCCAGCTCTGATCCACCAGCTGGGGGCTTACTATGTGGGGCACCAAATTACTTTTGGTTCCAAGTCTAAAAAAACAATAGGAAATGGGACCACTGTTGGGCTGAAAGCAGACCTTGATCTAAGTAGCAAATGGCTTAAAGCGTTGAAGCTTAGGAGCCAATCAGGTATGGTAAGTATACCTTCATAAGCACACATCCAGGATTGAAAATGCTGTTTTTACTACAAGGGGGGGAGGGGGGGAGGGGGGGACCATAAATAACTGAACTTTACTTTATAGTTATCCTTTAATGTAGAATAAAGGCTCTGAAATAACAGTTTAAGCAAATGCCAAATCCAGTCACTATGTCATGCACTAATTACAATTCCATTACTTACCTTTGGTGAGCTAAATCCTGCTCCATTCTTCTCTAATATGCTCTTCCAGACTCTGCGGTGTACACAATCCCTGACACCATTTTTTTTTTCTCATGGTAGCCAAAACTGGCACATCCAACATGAGAGTGGCATGTTGGACTTTGCATGGGGAGTTTCCTGTGTGTGTAGTGGATATGCCTGAAAAAGTGCTTCGATTCGCTTTAGCATTTTGATCAAGAAATGCTTTCCCTTACCTGCTCCAGAATGAATATAAAATTTCAGCCTCACTGACCAGAGCTGATTCTGTTGCTGTATATTGTAACATGCCTAAAATGTATTCATGCAGGCTTGTAAACTTCCTGAAAGTTCTGCCTAAATAAATATTTTATGAGTAAATCTTCCCTGCGGTTTATAGAATTTAGATTTTGTATATTTATGGATCAATAAAGGTGTTATTAGATGAATAGTAAGCATTATTTATGACAAAGTTTCTTTCTTTTCTGCTTTTGGAGAAACATTTAATATTAAGCTACCCACATAGCTCTTTCTATTCATACTGTTTATCTAAAATGATAGGCTGTCATACATAGTTTGGTATTTGCAAATTACATGACAGATTCAGGTGCCACTTGTGCCAGGTGGGCTGTGTATGAGTTTTCATTAGAGCCACAAATGCTTTCTATTCTCAGTTAATGCTTCTAGTCACATTCAAAGAGTTTCCAAATGCTGAAAAATCTACCCGTGACTGATTGTTGAAAGAAAAAAGGGACAAACTTCCAATTTATTTATGCAGCATCGTACCATCTGTAGAAACCAGCAGGTGATCGTCGGTGGTTTTGCCAGTCCAGTGATCAAGTACATGTAGTCCCAGGGTTACATATGAGATAGGGGCTGTAGGTTTGTTCTTAAGTTGAATTTGTGTGTTAGTCGGAACAGGTACATTTTTTAACAAATGCACTTAGGACAGATGTTTGTCTCAACATATTATTAGGCAGTGTGGTGTCAGTTACTGTATAGAATCCTTACTGTGAGTTAATCACAAACAAAGCAAAAAAAAAACTTTATGGAGCCTAGACATTCATTAACTTCTGGAGCAAGCTGTGCTTTGATATACAAAAAGAAACAACTGCAGAGTTTGTCTTGGTCATTAAAGAGTTACAATATGTAGCAGAAGAGCTCAGTCTCAGCTGTGTTTACCAAAAGATTTCTTCTGCAAGTAATGCAAACTGCCCCCCTCTGCCCTAATAATCCTCTGACTTGCATAGAACGAGCAGGGAAGCCTCCTTTGTATCTAGGAGACATCTATTAGTCGGATGTCCTTAACTCGGGGATTACCTGTATAGGGACATATCTTACTATCTGTCAATGTCAAGTAGTTTTGCCAGACTTATTCCTAGATGCCAGGAGGATGGCAAAACTATTTTGTTTTTTACATTTTGCATCTCATCCCCCTCCTCACCCTACACAACCATATATGTAGCTGTCAGTGGCGGAGAGAAGGGAAAGACCATGGATTGTCAATTTATTGACAGTTCCAAGTTTGCTCTGGCTTCTGGTACCACATCCAAGATAGCAGCACCTATTCAGCAGTCTCTGGGCTGTTGGCAGTTCACATAAGAGAGAGTTTTATATTTTTTCTTTTTTATGGCATGCATAAAGTTGGTTAAATGCACTGACAATCGTATGGGAGGGTTTCTGTTGAAACTGATGGTCTGAAGACAGGGTATTTTTCAGGGCTTCCTATTTTAAAGCAGTATCCTATTTTTATAATTTGATCAGGGTTTAATTAGGTATACCACATTGATCTAAATTACTTAGAACTTCCACTTGCAAAGTGTATAAATAACTTTAATTCCACTGAGGGAATTTAGCAGAGAAATAGTACAGTGTTTCAGCCACCCACTTACCTGTTATCACTAGACTCTGCCATGAGAAAATAGGATACTTCCTCACACACGTCTTCTTGTCATCTTACTGCCTTGTTTATAGCTAATATTTCATGTAAAATAACTAGTAAAGTACAGGGAAGACATTTATGGATGCTTCATTTTACTTATCTCTGACAAAATGTAGAATGGTAATGCATTGCCTCAGTTCTAGTTTATGGCCACACAAGACAGGAAAACAAGTATGCCGTCTTCATGCATATTCACTTCTCAGTAACAAGGGTTACGTTCTCCTTTTTATCTAAAGCAGAGCTGTCCAACTCTAGTCCTTGAAGGCCAGGATCCACATACATTTTTAGTATTTTGCTAAAATTTAGGTAATTTGATATTTCATGTTATTTTTTATATGAAAGAACTGTCCTGTATGTGGTCCTGGACGATTGAAGTTTCACAGCCCTGGTATTGAGGATGTTCATTAAGATGGATTACTTACCTTATTTCCCACTCCTCCATAGCCTGTGTTCTTGTTCATTGTCTATTTTGTCCAGGATGTGGTGGGCCTATGAAGCTCTGTGGAGTTCTCATTGACATTGTGTGCGCCAAATGCCTTTTATATCCCAACTATTACATTATGGAAGACTGGCTGGGGGCCTTTCCACTGGAGTCTAATAATTTAGAATACCAGCATATGATTAGCCCTGCCATCAGCCTTCAGGCATACATTATTATATTTGTGCAGGAATACTTGAAAACCCTAAAGAAGCAATATTGAATTACCAATAAATGTTAAAATTATTACATCATAAAACAGTGTGTCAGTAAAAAAAATGACAATGTGCCAAACCATGAAGATGCATTAGCATAGAGTAATTTACAAAGGGCTGAGAGAGACTAGCAAATGTTCTCTTCCAGTATCACTGGAAATAGACAATAAGTTGACGTCAATTGTGGGTGAATAGTAAACTCTTACCTTGGTGTGATGTCATCAATTTGGACTTTGGTTTAAGTAGGCAGTGAGTTTTTTTATGTATTTGATGTTGTGCACACTCGAAACAGCCTCAATCTGATAACACATGCCCAAATAAACAGTATGGCAATATTTTGTACAAGGACCTAACTCATTTAAGTTATCAGTTGCTCATCCATGAACACATACCACAGTTCCTAGGGCTGTGTGAGCAATCAGGAGGGCAAAGCTGTCAGGAAAGACGAGCGGAGCTCTGCTGATTCCTCTGCTCCGTGATTGGCTGAGAAAAGGGAAACCCTGATGAGGGCTCAAGCGTCATCAGGGTATCCCTTTTCTCAGCAACTCAGCACTAGAGGTTAATGGGGACAAGTCTCCCCAGTCATGTCTAGTGCTGAATGGCTGAGAAAAGTAAAAAAGGAGAAAATACATTTATCCAGAATCGGCCATTCCTCGTGGGTGCCGGATAACCTAGGTTCTACTGTATATAGGTAAAGTATTAAACTCATAAAACATACGTCATAAAACGAATGCTATAGACAATTTTTTTTTAAAAAGCATACTTTGAACTCCCCCTACCAAAATAAGGCAAAAAGAGAAAATAGGGAGCCATATGAAAGCACTGGGTTGTATCCATCACAGAAAAAGCAAACCAAACTGTAATACAAATAACAACTTAAGAAGCCAGCTGAAGTTTATTGGTTAGTCTCACAAACCACTACTGTGGGCAGCCCAAAAGTCATTTAGCTTCTAGTAGTAGTAGTGCTCTCCAAGGCTGGAAAGGATACATTTTCATCAGTGAAGCTGGGTGATCCAGCAAACCAGTAATGGATTTCTTCAAAGTCATTTGCTATTTGGTAGCAAATGTGTTGAATCCTGGACCAGATCCAGATTCACTGATGAAAGTGTATCCTCTCCCCCCTTGAAGAACTTTAATAAATCAGGCCCATAGTGTATAGTCCCAGTTGCTTCTTTCACATGATATTTGAATTACACCCCCACGCTCCCATACACACCAGCGTTGCATTGTTGCTGTTTCAGTTCCGGATAAGAAAATCATTGGGGATACATATTACTTTAGTCTGCAAATATTATGTTTGTTTTATGTTCCCCAGACTTATCTCTGAGAGCATCTGTACTCTCTCCAACTCTCCATGACTTTCCATCTTCACTTTAATATAGAAAGTGATACGGTAGGTTTTTATTTTAGCTGTATACTGTAGCGGGACTGAATCAAGTAGAATTTAAAAAACAATGATAATTATGTATATTGTGGATTAAATTGATTGTTCTTCCCCTGGGATTTTGGTATATCTTTGCTTAGAATCTGGTAGGAAAGGGAGGTGTAGCATTATATGTCCAGTTGTATTACTACACAATTATAGTATGTAATGATTTCTTGCTTTTGTTTTTTAAATTTTAGCCAGCTTATCCCATACAGCCAAAAAATACCCAAAAAATACACTGCCAAGCTAAAGCTGGAATAAATACAGAGAGCTGTCTTGGTATTTAAATCACATCAGCCAATATTTGCTTTCATCATAGCATAAGGTTGCCAAGCTTGCTGGAAGAGTAATGGTTATTTATTAGCAGTTGGCACATGAGCTGATTTAGCATTGCTGGGTGGACCAAGAACATAATCTGTACAGGCTTTTTTAACGTTCCTGTAATATTTAAATATGACTGATTGATTCTAAGTAGGTAAGTATAACTGAACCCAAAGATATCCATAAATAATATTTGAAACCTTTGTAGCAAATGTCAAAAATTTCAGATTTTCAAAAATAATAGGCTTTTCAAAAACTGTCTGAATATAACTGCTGTCATCTTGGTCCACTGCAGATAGACTGTTGTACCACTTTAACTTTCTGTTAGTTCTCCTGGTTGCAGAAACAATAGGGGCCTGAGCTGTGAGAGAGATTTATGCATAGTGAAAATATAAAGATTATTGCACAGACCCATGGATTTACATCCCAACATCCAGGAAACAAATTCTCACCCTAGATGATCCCTGCAATTATGCTAATGTTTGACACTTTGGTCTTGACTATGCGAATGTTATAATATTTATGTATCAAACACGATGGAAAATGTTACAGTGAACTACGTATACTAAATGATGCATATGTATATTGCAATCAGAATAAATAATTTTAAGTTTTTGCTGTTATTACTATACTACTGGTGATCCTAGGAATGATTCTTAACATTTACATGAAATATGTATAGATTCATGGATATTGATGCATAACTGAAATAAATTATTTATGCATTTTAATCAACATTATTATGCAAACACAGATCAAAAGCTCTTAGAGGGCTGAGAGGACAACAGGCTTTCCCACAAACGTTAGACCACTGTTGTCTTATAATGGGAATCGCTATCGATTAAGTAATGTAAAAATATTGACTCTCAGACATTACAATATATGACATTCTTTTTACTGAACATCGTATAAGAAAATGCCAGCACAATGATATATACCGGTTTTATAATTAGCTGGTATTCTACTTTGGGATTAACTTGGGTATCTTAAAATGATTTGTGTTTATGATCCCTTTGTGTAATAGCATAAAGGGATTCCCACTTCCCATAATATTGACCCATTAAGGCATAATATAATTAACTGAGGAGCTGATTTACTTTTTTTTCGTTCCATAAATGAGATCTGAAAACAGCCTGAACAGTAATCTGATCCAGAAGGAACAATTGGCAGTATAGTAGTATGTAGCTTCAGTAAAAATAAAAGCAGTACAGTGAAAAGCTCATCCCTCCATTATTCCCCTTCTAACAGCATGTTCCTTATCAGCATAGGAACTGACTAGGTTCTTGCACTGCTTCCAGCACAAATGGATAACCCTTCTTCTTTTACTATTGTATAGCATGCAAGCAATTTTTCACACACATAATGGGTTTGACTTACTAAAGAAATATAGGCAGATCAATAAGCAAAAAGAATTATCCCTTTGCAAAGAAGTTTTCACTTAGCTTTGTAAAGGTGTTAAAGCTATGCTAACTTTAACCATCCAAACATGTCCATGCAAAAAATTATGTTTTCTTAGATTTCTTTGCACACAGTATGGGTATGCTTTGAAAAAAAAAATCACCACAAGTGATAAACCTTATATACCTTAAATATTCAAGTATTACCCAACCAAATTAAAATTAGAAACAGAATCTCATTTTATGCATTGGTCACACCAGTAGATGGTGCTGTGTCCTTGTCTAAAGTGTGTAACAAACTCTTTCCATCAGAGACAAGAGGCATAAGAGCGTTACACGTTTTAAAAAGAACTGGTGGCCAATAATAGTGGACAAACAATCATTTAACCAACCCAAAAATTATAAATGTTGGACACACCATGGATGTATCTATTCACAATATTTTATTGGCATTTCTGTTAATTACTGCTCTAGGTTTGCAAATGAGTGAAAGTGTTTCCCTAAATTGGATCGGTTTATATTCAGGTATATTCCATATCACTTGCAGGGGTATAATCCACTTGGCTAACAGCCTATATTCCTATAGTAAATCGACCACAATGATTTATTCTTTCAGTTGCCATGTTTACCTTATTTCTATTTTGTCATTCAAGAAATAATAGTCGGAAATAGTAATGCTTAATGGGTGAGTCAGTCTACTGCAGCGAAATTTATTTATGAATAAATAAGTAGTTTTATACTGATTTTAAATTTTAATAAGTCATTAATGACTTCTGTGGTGTTTCTTTCTTCTTTTTTTCATTTTTCTACATTCACAATAATATGGCCTTGATTATATCCCAGGAAATAAATATTCTCAAGCACATTAATTAAACACACAATTCTTGCTGTACTTTTGTGTTCAAATAAGTTTTAGAAAAAAAATTGACAGACAGGAAAAATATGAATTCTAGCTTGGTGAGGGATCTTTTCACTCATTTGTATAGTTGCCCCAATGCCTCCAAAGTCTAACACAACAGGATTTACTAGCTATTGAAACAAATTGCATTAGGCATTGAGTGTCATATACAGGAGTTTGAGAGATTGTATGTTCCTCTGGCTGTTAATATTGGGAATCTTAGCTAACTAGGTCATGGTCTCTCTAGATACATAGAAATTCTTTGCAGCCATATGGGGTAGATTACTTAAGCAATAAAACAGATTTTAGATATACAAGTCCGATAATCATTGCATAGTCATCCGGTATTATTGCCAGAAAATTAAAGTACTTCTGCATACAATTCACAAGGTAATTCATTTGAAGTTTTGACTGCACAATCTTCTTTAGATTTATCAAAACAATGTAACGTGAGGACATATCTAAACCTTTATGTGTGATGTTTAATCATTCATACAGGCCTTTGCAATGCATAATTGTTGGTAGATAGTAATGTGAGGTAACAAACCCTAATAATTAAGATCCTTAATTTTGCTCTCTTTTTTTACTTTGGCAGCCACAATCAGCTGTCTGTGAGTATCCAATTATTTCTACGATAAAAGAAAGTTACTGCATGGTGCACCACAATTTGGCACATATCTGCTAATCAGTGGGCCAGACATACAAGTTTATGTATTTTTACACCTTTGCAAGGTCACAGAAATAATTGGAGACCTTCCTGTGCTAATTTCCTATTAGACGGAAGTAATGGGAAATCTCTACTATGGAGGCACAGACTGTAATAAAAATCGTACACTGGATCTATCCCCTCTCCCTAAAACTTTTGTGGGATATGAGCTTAGAATTTTGCAGCAGTTCACTAAGGCCATTATTATGGCAAAAAATTAAAAAAAAACGACTCTGCAGGTAATTCACCTTTTCTACTATTTTGATTCTATGATCCAGATTTGCATTTTCAGGCTTGTACATTTTGTTCTTTCGCTAAAACTTTTTATTTTTAACAAGATGTAAGTGGCGGTTTGGGTGTGATATTTATGAATCCCTGCCAAATGTGAATCAGTTCAGTTCAGGTTATATCTCAAACTTGGTGGATCAATTTTTTTTATCATGTTTATTTATCACTGTAAATACCACGAGAGACATACGTTCCCTACCTCATTTTTCTATATTACACAAACTACAAAATGTCAAGTAAACTATCAAATAAGTGATTATTATCGGGGAAGTTTTTTTTCCTATAAAAATAAATAAATGACAGGCATTAAAAAACATCTTGAGATCCACATTCTATTTCCTAAGTAAATGAAGGATCTCAAAACTGGTTGATTAGTTCTTGCGTATTGGACTTTCCTGTTTTGGACACAGGTTTCAGTGCCAAAATCTTTAACACCAATACTAAATTTTACTGACAGTGCTACATTATGATTATTATTATTATTATTATTAATATTAATATTAATAATAATAAACAGACTGATACAGACAGTAACATAGGAAAAAGAGAGAACTCTGCCCCGAAGAGCTTACAGTCAAAGCTTCTTTCATTTATCTTCTTTTATGAATGACTGTTACAGCCAACCAACCAACGAGAGCCTAACCCTAAAACCTAGAGAGGCGCTGTCATCTTGATTATTAAGGGTAAAGTTACAGTGTTTCTGCAGGCACAAAGACATACCACTCCACTCAAACCGCACCACTCTATTCGCCTTACCAGTGCTTTCTCGCTGCTTTTTCCCTTGTTACAACCGGTGCTAAAGTCATCAGTGCCCACAAATGTGCAGTGATGTCCCTGCTTCAGTCTCGTGACAAGGCTCAGGTCAACCAATTTGCTGATAGAAAAAAAAAATTTGGCACAGTGTAGTGACCACAAGCTTCCCCATACCCTGAAGGACCATATATATCTATATCAACACACTGTCCCTTTGCCCCGCAAGTTCAGCATTAGATTGACATTAAAAGGTAGTTTGTGGTTTGCATAAAATTACAATATACCTTATAATGATTTTGTGTTAACATTTTACATTTACGAATACAAAGGGATTTTTTATCCATTTTCTATGGGAGTTAAATTTATCAGGTGCATGTAGCATATATAGGAAAATAGTTTCCCCATGATTCTTTGCGCACATACCAAGCCATACAGAGCTTTCAGTGCATGTCTAGTTGAGAACTGGCTGCATTAGTTTTTTAGTTTGCCCTAAATGGTTCTCACATGTAAGAATGCTGAAATTTACCATTTTTACCAGCAAATGGATAGAAGGGGATGGCAATTCACGGTACAGAGGGTAAAGAAGAAGAAGGATGACGACTCAAATCTATTGGCTTAGAAATAGGGCGGAATGCAGGACTGATTGCAGGTTCTAAAGCAGGGGAGCCTTCCAGAAAAAGGAGAGAAAAAAAAGAAAAAAATTACATGCAGAGGAGATCAGTCTCTGTTTAAGATCTAAAAATAAAGTAAGGCTGAAGTTTAGTATTAGATTGTTATGGAGTTATCCCTACACAGGTAGTTGCAATGGTTTATAGCATTATTCTGCTCGTATAGCCACAGACACCTGCAAACCAAGATCTGCAGCTTTCTTTTTCTTGTACAATTTTACCTCCGAGGCATTTCTGCCTACATCCTTCCCTTTATATAAGTGAGCATTAATACACAATTACATAGTCATTTACAACTCTGCCCTCTCTCTTTAACAGGTCCTCAAGGATCAGTAACAGTTCAGGATTTACAGATAGTCTCCTTTGAACACCGTTGAACAATCCCTAAATCCAGGACTGTTAGTGGTCCTCATGGACCCAGAGCCTTTGTTGTGCGCTATGTAACTGCTATGCAATTAAGAAAAGGCCAAGTGTTGCAATGTGACATTGTCTACTTTGGGAATACAGGAGTGAAATTACTAGACATTATTTAAGCAACTGGGGAGTGTTCTGATTAGCTGAGCCATAGCTTCACAAAATGCCTCTTCTGAGAGTTTGCGGGAAAGTGCTAGAAACTGCAGGCTGTTCTTGTGGTTTCATTAAAACTTGCTGCGTCTCTTGAGTACAAAGATAACCTTGATTTAATTGATCAAAATCTGTAGAGAAGAAGGGAAATATGCAAGAGGTAGACTTGTGTCTTATTTCTTTTTTTTTTTTTACTTTTGCAAAAGACATATATTCAAAGTGCAGCTTTACAGATATGTAACTGGGGCCTGTAAAGCAGTGAATCAGACACCTATGGTGATTCTCTGTATTAATTAAAAACAGCTTAGCAGAATTTTATTATGTTTATCGCTTTGCGTACTGACTGGTAAGATATGACAGTGAGTAAAGGGCATGTTAAGTGATGTGATGAGTTAGAACTGGTAAGTTGGAAGTGAGTTAGAACTGGCATGTCACTGCTTTGTGGTCAGAGGTTGGGGCTGGTAAGATATTGGCGCTGATTTATTAAAGTTCTCCAAGGCTGGAAAGAATACACTTTCATCAGTGAAGCTGGGTGATAGAGAAAACCTGGAATGGGTTTCCTAAAAGTATCTAGTTATTTGTTAGCAAATGTTTTCTATTTTGGACCAGATCTATTCCAGGTTTGCTGGATCACCCAGCTTCACTAGTGAAAGTGTATTCTATCCAGCTGTGGAGAACTTTAATAAATCAGGGCCTCTGTCATATGGCTGTGAAATAGGACTGGTAAGTAATTTCCTTATTGGAAGGAGTTGGGACTGGTAAGTCACGGCTTTAGAGTTAGGGCTGGGTGAGAGGTTATTATTATTATTATTAAATTATTATTATTATGGTGGTGAGATTTTGTAAGGAAAGGAGTGAACAATTGCTAACCTAATTAGTCTTTTCACTCTGTAGGTCCTAAAGAAAAGAATCTTAAAAAAAAGGTATTGTAACTAAAAGTTATGATAACTAATATGGGATTATAAAGGCTTTTCCCACTATAGTTACAGAGATGGTATGGGGAAAACTGACACTTTTTAAATTGTACACAAAAACTTTAAAAGAAGCAAAATTATAGATCAGCAGATGTGAACAAATGCCAGTTCCAGGGAGAGGATCAGTTAAAGGTCGGGGTATGGATTTTTTTTTTGTTTATTAAACGTATCTGTAATGTTAGTCTGAAAAGCCTGATGATGGTTGATGATGGGAATTTAAAGTAGAAATAAGAGTTATAATATAAGAAGTTGTGAAAATGTATCCAGGTAAAAGTTAAAAAACAATATCTTATTCATCTTAGGTGCATTTTGTGCAGTTTAATGTTGTAGTCATATAGCCACTTTATTTAGCTGTGTATTAAGAACAGCAATGTGGATCTTTGCCTGTTATTCATTCTTTATTGACCTACAGTGATATATGTCATCAGTGGTGATTTTTTCAGCTATACTATTAATTCATTTAAATCCTTGCAGGCACACTATGCATCAACATGGCAGCCTAGAAAAAGTTTTCTCTCTCTCAATGTTTATTGTCTAAGAGACAGAGGGTGGTGCTCAAGATACCTGGTCCATTTATGTGTACTCTGAATAGCTGGTGTTCCAAGAACACAAAGCTCCCCAAGGCTGGAGAGAATACACTTTCATCAGTAAAACTGGGTGACAGATCAACCCCGGAATGGTATTCTTCAAAGTCATTTGTTAGCAGGTGTTTTCAGTTCTGGACCAAATCCATTCCAGGTTTGTTGGATCACCCAGCTTTACTGATGAAAGTGTATCTCTCCTTTCACAAAGTGAAACCTTCTTCAGAAAGGGATAATTCTCTATGCTTATTGATCATCCTATATTCCTTTAGTAAGTCATACACATTGGCCCTCATTTTTTAAAGCTCTCAAAGGCTGGAGAAGATACACTTTATTCATTGAACCAGGTTGATCCAACCAACCTGGAATGGATCAGGTCCAGAATTGAAAACATTTGCTAAAAAATAGAAAATGACTTCTAGGAAATCCTTTCCAGGTTTGCTAAATCACCCAGCTTTATTGATGAAAGTGAATCCTCTCCAGTCTTAGAGAGCTTTAATAAATAAAGCCTATTGATAGTTATGTGATTTTTAGCAATGGAGTAGCCTTGTGTACTTTATATACACTCTGTATGCTTTTTCGAGTTTAGTTTAGCAATTAAATTGGAGTTTATCTTTATCTTAAATGCCAGAAAGTTTTTTGGAAATGATAGCATGTATTTCCGCATAACATTATGTGACCCGGATAATTAGTCTTTATTTCTGATTCATGTCTTCCTGCCAAATCCTTCTATTGAGCAAAAGGAAAGCATGTTCTGAAGCTTATTTTTTCAAGTATCTTTTTGTACCATTAATTATCACACATAAAGAGAGGTAATTTTGATTTTAAAGCAGGAGAGTTAAATTGTCTGTGAATGAGCACAAGAGGCTGAAAGAACGATTATGCCACTTGAGGCCATCTAGTGCCCATTTGTTAATTTTGGAAAAGAAGTCATTGTCTTGTTTAAATGTGTTTTTTTCCCTTTTACAAAATACACTTGTTAGTATGTTTAAATCACATGCAATTAGACCGGTCACAGAAGTTTTTTGGTGAATGCGTATAATGGGTCAAGTGCTTACGCATATCCTGAATCAAAGCAATGAGCATAATTAATATGCTCTATTAAGTCATTCAGAAATTACTTGATTCTGAGAAGCGCTATACATTTTAAAGAAATATAAATCACCTAAAGACCAAAGTAAAAACACAGTTTTTTATGTGTATGAGTTTTAAATCAGACTTACGTTTTATAGTATAGGGCAGTTCCCGGCCTTGTTAACATGGAGGAATTTTTAAAATAACTTTGAGATCTTCAAGGAACCTCTACTAAAATCTCTATATCCACAGCTCACAGTACATTAATATGGCGGTTAGTAGGAAGAATGTCTCTTAAATTGCTATCCAATGGAAAGAATGTTACCTACCTAAATTATTACATTTCCAAAAAGTTCATTGGTGTGAGTTAAACTGACCTGAGAGTTTAAAATTCTCATTGATAAAAGACCTCCTAACAACCTCTGGAGGAACCCTGGTTGTGAAACACTTTCATAGATTGTAAGCTCCCTGGGGCAGGGTCCTCTCCTCCTCCCGTGTCACTATCTGTAACTGTCTCTCATTTGCTACCCCTATTTAATATACAGCACTGTGTAATATGTTGGTACTATATAAATCCTGTATAATAATAATAGTAGTATAGTAATAATAATAATAGTAATAATAATAGTGTGAGCATAACAACTTGCAAAGCTATAGGACATCTCTAAAAATAGGTGACTACCTGACAATATATGGCCACTTCTTCGGAATCCACTGATGCATCTGATTTCCACTTTTATAATCCAAATTTGTAAAAGGGGAATCAGATTTTTTGCAGTGGCAAGCACAACTCCTAAAAGCATTGGTTTCTCAACAGCCTTTTGCAGAAATAGGCTGAGAAATTTTGTATAAAAAAGATGCTCTTTTGAGAATGTATTGTGTATAAATGTATTACATCCAGAACTAAAAAAGGGCTCAATTAATAACCTTTAATTTTTTTTCCATTCTTTCTATTTAAGTGTATAATATATAATAAAAAGGGATATTGAAATTTACATTTATAAACACCTTGTGTGCAAAAATCATATGACTGGCTGAATAAAGATAACTCTGGTTCATCTTATGCAGTAGAACATTCATTTTGCTACATTAATAGCCTACATGATCTTAGTAAAGTAAACCCACTTCATGCTTTTATTAGCAGTGGGTGATGTACGAAAGTATGTAAGGTAAAGTGCATCAATACAATTCAAGCAAGGACTCAAAGCTTCCGGATCAGTTTAAGAACATATGGGTTATTAAAGGAAAATTATGCATTTGATGCCTTGACTAGAGACCGTCAAACATGTAAATCTTTTCTCCAACAAGATACTTTTAACAGTTAAGCTGACTGGGCAATTCCTTAGTAAATGATATGGTCCATTTACCTAGTAATCAGACTAGACTCTCTTTAGAAAGACAATTCACAGCTGTTAGTGACCAAGCAGGCATTATGCCAATGATTTGTATCTACTACAAAATGTTTAATAGAAACTACGTACAGCTCTTGGAAAGAGAATGTACTTAAAATTTTAGATGAGTGTAAGAATAAATGTTAACACTTTCGACGACATAATAAAATTACTTGGGGCCCATTGGCATGTTTCTTTTCCAGTATATTGTGTTGCTTGTTAATGCAGCATTTTTAAGGGAAGCCCATTCATTTGTCAAGCCCAATTTTCAACAACAAAATGCACCACAACACGTGGTAGTGCATTACAGGATATTGCAGTAGGGTGCAAGTGTTGTACATTCTCTTAGTCATTGAAAATGTATCTGTGGTTAACATGTGTTGCCATAACCAGCATGATGTATAGTTTGTGACGAGCCCTTAGTAAAAGTACATAAAAAAACAAATGCCCTGCACACAGACAACAATAAAATCCTAACAGGGGTTTTATACTTCTTTACTCTATAGGGAATACAGATAGTTTCATATGAAATAGGGACTGTAGGTTTGTTCTTAAGTTGAATTTGTATGTATTACATTATGTATGTAAGTCAGAACAGGTACATTATTTTAATAAATGCAATTAGGAGCGATGTTTGTTTCAACATATTTTTAGGCAGTGTGTGTCAGGTACTGTAAAAAAATCTTCACTGTGAGTTAATCACAAACAAAAAATTTATGGAGCCTAGACATTCATTAACTTCTGGAGCAAGCTGTGCTTTGATATGCAAAAAGAAACAACTGCAGAGTCTTGGTCAATAAAGAGTTACGAGATGTTATAGATCAGCTCAGTTCCTAAGATCACCCGCAACCTCAGCTGTGTTTAGCAAAAGACTTCTTCTGCAAGTCATGCAAACCGGCCCCCAAATCAAACCTTCGTCCTGCACAGGAGAAAGCAGGAAAGCCTCGTTCCTGTATAAGAGTTCTCCATATGTCGGATGTCCTTAACTCGGGGACTACCTGTACATAAGTGTATTAAAGTAGACATTGAGCCAATTGTACATTTATCTTTAAAGCCATATGTAATTTTGAGGGTTTTTTAAATAAGCATACTTGTGTCCCTAATGTATCCCATGGTTCTTGCTCGCCATCCCACTACTTCTCCTTAGTTCTCTTCTCGCCATCTTCCTTCCTGATGTCATTGGGCACTAAGTGCCCTTGGTTTTCTTTACTGGATTGTGTGGTGCAATGCTTGTAGGCCACCCCATATATGTGACATGGATATCCCTGGAAGCTACGGATATACACTCATCAACTCGCAAACAGGGTGGGACAAGATAAATTGTTTGAAATTTATATGTTAAAATTGGCCTGAAAATTGATGGTTTTTGGTACTAGGTAGATGGGAGGATTTGTATATAAAAAAGTGTGATTATAGTTGAAAAGAATTTATTTTTTATTAAGGCTTTAACTTTTTTGTTCCCTTTTGCTCCCAGCTCCTGGTAACAGAAATGAGGACGTATCTGTTATTTGTACCCAAAGCACATTATCAAATTTGTACAGCTGTGTACCTGTTTATATCATTTGGAGGTTGTTGCGTCATTATAAAGACCCTGGGAATAACATGAAGGTTATAGGCATTATCTGAAGTGCAGGTGTAGATTTCATCTCTGCAAATGTTTCTGCACTGCAGAATCAAGCCTTAAATGTCATTTTCTCACAACCGAAGCTCTGATTATTGGAACCATTTTCAGTTTTATTAAGTTAACTTCTATTTATTGATATTTTCTAAGACTAAGAAGACAACTTGGTATAGGAAAACTATAGTGTAATCTTAGTAAGTACATATTTTCAGTTACTATTTTGACATTCATTAATAATATAAAGAGTTTTTTTTTACAATGTTGATGTGTCCAGGTTTCATAGGCCTCTTCACCATTTCTGTTTTCCAGACTCTTCCTTTAGTAACTTGTATCTGTTCTTCCTAGAATACTTTTGGGATAGGGGATTACTCTTCTGTAAAATCTGTCCTGAAAAGATCAAATTTAAAACACTATAACTGGAAGGAAGATTACCCACAAGTCAAAGGGTATATAGCTGCCCCTAAATCTGTGACTGAAAAATACATTTCATGATGCATTACTGATAACATATCTGTATTTATGTCATTGAGTCTTCCTTTATATTGATGACATAAATACCTAAAACACAATGGCTACCCTTTTAAATATGGCTGTATTAACCATAATGGCACTTGTGGTGCTAAATACAGGGCATCAGGGTGATTGGGGACAGCATTTTTGGACTCTTGAAGCTAAATTCAGAATGAGAACTGTAGGGGAAGGAACTATAGGGATGGTAGGAAAATCAGCAACCACTTTGTACCTCAGGAAACCAAAAACTATCTTTTCTTTCTTTGGAGCAGCTGAAAAGATCTTTGCATAAACATTAGAATCCATGCTTCCTCAAATAATGAATCCTGGCGTTCACAAAAAACTAATAATGTGTAGATGTGGCTGGGGCAACCTTATTTCTAAATATGCCCCTGCTTACATTTTATAAACTATTACAGGTAGTCACCGGGTTAAGGACATCTAACATACAGACGCCTCCTAGATATGAACCGGGGTTCCCTGCTGGCTCTGTGCAGGACGGAGGCAAAAGAAATCTTTTGCTAAACAAAGCTGAGGTTGTGGGTGATCCTAGGGGGGTGAGATCTTTCTGTAGCCTCTTGTAACACTTTAATGACCAAGTTAATGACCAAGACAAACTCTGCAGTTGTTTCTTTTTGCATATCAAACCACAGCTTGCTCCAGAATTTAATGAATGTCTAGGCTCCATAAAGATTTTTATTTATTTTTTGCTTTGTTTGTGATTAGCTCACAGTGCGGATTTTATACATTAAATGACACCACGCTGCCTAGTAATATGTTGAGACAAACATCTGTCCTAATAGCATTTATTAAAATAATGTACATGTTCGGACTTACATATAAAATAAACTTAAGAACAAACTTACAGTCCCTATCTTGTATGTAACCCGGGGACTTACCTGTACTTGTATTTAGTAGTAGGTATCCTTGGGTCTCTGTATACGTGCCTAAAATTTTGTATAGCCCAAGGTCCATGTCTCCTATACTTCTAACCCATCATCTTGATGCTTTTTTGGTCACTTTTTGATCAAATGCAATTGACTAGGTGTGTACACTTTTGGCTATGACAATTGGTATGTGTTAATATGGAATAATGTAATTTTACAGGCATAAATCCAGCCATTCTTCCTGCAAGGTAGTAATTTCCTGAACATGCACATTTATACAACAGTGTGTATGTTCGTGTTTTTCCATAGGAATGGCTGGATAAGGACAAAATACCTTAAGAAATAAAAATGATTGTCAAAAAATGCAACACTAAATCCCTATTTCCTCAGTATTAAAGATCACTGATAGAAGGCATAGATGTAATGACCATCAGGTGATCATGAAAATATATTATAATTTCTTTTTTTTCTCGGTATGCCTCAGTTTAAACAGTACATATTCATAGCCATAACAGTTTATTGTCACAGATCCCTGCAGGTGCAGGGGATCTGTGCCTCCTTTAGTGTCACCCACCTTTCACTCCTCTGCTTCTAGCACCAGCTCTGCTAAGGCATCATCTCCTCAGTACACTTCCGGGTCCAGGTCATGTGACTCCCAGTCAGCTGCTCCATTTCCACAGAGGGCTAGAGTGTTTCGCCAACGTGCTCCCCCTGCTGGTGGAGTTATGAACACCACCAATCTGTAGTCTCCTGGACTCCCTCTGGTGGTAGAGTAGGATGCTGCAGGTCACATGGCTCCAGCCCTGCCCTTAAAAGGAAGTGAAGGGCAACAGGAAGTTGCCTGAACAAGGAGTTCCTTTGGCTCTGCTTCCAGGTTCCTGTTGTTTGTTTCTCCTGCTCCAGAATCTTTGTGTACTGACCCCAGATTTTTTCCTGACTACACTTGTTTGCTGACCGTCCTGACCTCTTGCCTGCCCTGATCTTGTGGCTCGTCTGACTACTCTCTTGGATTTCCCTTTGGCACTACGTTTTTATTTCAGCTTGTTTGCAGTCACCTGCCTCTGGGTGCAGGGCCGCCGCAACCTGGCCCTTTGCCCGGAGTTCAACACCCTCACCTCTAGAGGCTCTGGTGAAGACCAGGCAGCTGCTTAGACTCTGCGCTCTGTGCACGTATCCACTTACCCAGCTGGTGACACAGAGGGTACACAATCCTGCTGTGCAGCTACTGTGACATTTAGATTGCCTGTTCCTAAGAAAATGGTGGTCAAGATGACATGATGACATGCCAGCCCATTCAGCTTTAATTTTCCAAATTCTCTTTATAAATCATTGTATTCTATGTTCCAATCTTGAGTTTCTTGTTGTGGTGGACAAGAGGAAATTGCCCTTTTGTGCTTTGGTCAAAAAATATTACTTTTATACATATATAGATTTCACTCCTGTACTGATGCTTCAGTATTTATAGCAGCAGAAAACATCTAGAAAGGACTAATAAAACATGGCTTATGCTTTTTTTTTGACAAAATTCTTACCTAGGTGGTATGTGTTAATTAGCGTTAACCAGTTTTAATCAAGTATGCAAAAAAGCACTACATGATGTCTTGATAGCTACAAGTTTTATTTTTTTTTACATGGCAGCAAACCGGCTTGGAAAGCTGTAGCAATTTTTAAAAAGAAATTAGACACCAAGAGGTCGGCAGAGGACGTCATATGATTAAGGAGACCTTAGCTAACTACTGCTAGTCTTAAGTGTCCTACTAAGCTATAACTTAAAATTAATTCACAGTTGAAAGGGTCTGCATTATAAATGTATTCCCATATGGCAAGCTGCCTAGTAATTGCTTACCGAAAAGCACTAACAGGGCACTCTGAATCTAATATTTTAAACTTTCACAATAGGGCTTAACGTGAACTTGTACTCAATATTACTAAAAGTCCTTCGAAGAGAAGACCATACAAAAG
>NC_092861.1:134314743-134349863 GCF_032062135.1 Pyxicephalus adspersus
TACTACTGCATATATATATATATATATATATATATATATATATGGGAATAGGTATGCCTGGAGGCTGCCCATTCCTCCTTAAAGGTACCGGGACACAACAAAACCCCAGTGGCAGCTGAAGGTTCCTGACATGTTCCCACACCAATCTTACTCTCTGCCTGATTACCATTCTATACATTATTATTATTATTATTAATAATAAACAGGATTTATATAGCGCCAACATATTACGCAGCGCTGTACATTAAATACATTTAAAGTCTATGATCTCAGTGATCAATACATTTTTTTTTATATTTGATGGCTCTAGAACTAGTACAATAAAAGGGCTGGGCTTAGTACTTGGGGCAGGTGCCATGGCCCTGTTTGCAGTTCCAAGGGTAAACAAAGATTATAATATTATAAAAATAATTTGAAGCATGAATCTTAAGGCATGAATATCAAGATCATTGTGATCACAAATCCATATTGTTAGTGTAGGAACCTTTTAGATTCTGACAGTCTTACTTTAAGGGTTTCCTCAATTGCTTAGGAAAAATTCTTTTAACTGGTTCACACTTTTCAGTGTTCACTTGGTATAGATACTTTCATTGCAGATTATCACTGGCTCCCTATGTTTAAAGGTTGTGGATTCATCTCTTTATCTTCTCCTTACCCTTCAATTTGGAATCACCTGGCATTATCCAATAAACCCTTCAAAAGCATTTGTTTAAATGCCAGGTTATTTTAATCAGAAAGGTTGAGAAAAGTTTGGAAGAAAAGTATACTGAGCCTTTTGGAAGGTCTGATAAATTGTAATATTCAATTATATAGAGACAGAATAAAAGAGTTTGATTTGTGCAAACTTGAATACTGCCAGGAAACAAATTTTATATGACCACAGTAATGTCTGGTGTTGGGTATTGCTGTACAATCAACAAAGAACAACAGTGTATATCCCTAAATTCCCCTATTTGTTTATTAAATCACTTTTTTAACTGTTTTCTTCATTGGGTGACTAGGGACATAGAAACCCAGATCTGTCATTTTGTTAAAAAGTTACCTTTAGGTGCCTACTTATTAGTTCCATTTTTTAGATCCTGATTTCACAGGATTCCTAAGTTGTTTGATATACACATATTTCTTTGGCCAGCATTTCTGTTAATCAATAAGGGTGCTCTTACATTGAGAGACCTGAAGTGAGGCTTATAAGATAAGAGGAGATAGGGTTTGGGGAGAATCTACATATCACAACACGATACATTGCTGGTACTCAGGGTGCGTAAACTGAGAACAAACACGTTAATAAACTAAAGGAATGTTAACTATTTACTTAGAAAAGTGAATTATTCCCTTGCGTTATAGATTTCAATCATCCAATGACGTGCAAGCAAGAAATCCTATTTACTTAAATAACTTGCAGTGCTAAAAGTAACCCAGTATAGTGGATTGTAGGATATTTGTGTTCTTCTCCCTTCTAAAGCCATAATAGGACATGAATATTTGCATCATGCTAAATTCCAAAAATATTTGTGATTCCCTGTGAAAGGCTGGAAATACTATTTATGTAGAATCCATTTGAAGATTATAGGTTCACGTCACAGAGGAATTTGACCTCAAATTATATATCTAGGCAAATAATTTTATTATCTAGCTGAAAGGGAGAATGAGCCAAATAGATGAAAATTCAGATGGCTGTGAGGTCAAGCTGGAAATACTTACATCTGTTCAGCACTAGAAGGAATGAACAAATCTGTTTTGCATCTGTAAACATATCATGCTAATTGCCAGTTGTAGGAGGAACACCATGCTTAGCATTTGAAAATGACTATAACACCTCAAAGAAAATATAGCAGTGCATTAACAAGTTTTCAATAAATATATTTGCATAACTTTACATTTAGCATTTCTGAAAACTATGTAAAACCTTTGATATGGAAAATTTGACTAGTATTAAATTCTACAAGGATCATATGAAATCACATGATTTGGAGACATACAAGGACATGTGGAGACATAAAACCTATCTTTAAGGGCTTGTGTAGGATAACAATGGGAATAGTGGTTCTTGTATGGCTCCCAGTGGCTGGCAACTTGGCAGCCACTCAGCCGCTGCTTCGGTCCTGAAAGATTCAGCACTGGAAGATTTTACAGCCAGTACTAAACCAGTTTCCTCTGCCTCTATTCATTCTCTATGAGCAGCTGTGGGTGAGATGTAGCGTCTCACCCATGGATGAGGTTTAGGCTTATGAGGTGCACCATAACCTCACTGCCAGTGTGAACATAACTTAAAAATCACCAAAGATGCATTTGTTTTAAATTCAATAAAGGACTTGTTATCTAGGGTATGTTTGTAAAATCTCTATTTACTATTATCTCGTTTTGAATGGGAAAGGGGTGCTAATGTACACCTGTATTCATTCTTCTTGGTGAGAATAACTAGAAGCCTCCCTCCATGATGAAGCCTATAGTAATACCCCCACGTCCCTTTTTGGGGACAAGAAGCTGAGAAAAGGCCCTGTCTCTCAACAAAGGGATTGAGGGAAGGCATGGGGCTTGGTAAGATTCAAGAAGGGGTGCAAGGGTGCATGCTGGTTTTAATTATAAGGGGATCCCAAAATTTTTTAATGGCGCCCCTCCTATTATTCTAACCAGACTCACCCAACACCTACACCAAACATTGGAGGGGACCTATGCTGAGGAACAGAGTTTCATTTCCACACCTGTTTGTGCAAAAAAAGAGATCAGGGTTTTCCTGGGAGGGGGGAGCTTATGGTGGAATATGGAAGCCTCAATACATGACCATAGGCATATGGTAGTACCCTTTACCAATTCCGAACATAAGTTAAAAGTAAATAGGTACACATAAAACATAAAAAAATAGGTATTGAAAGACACAACACATACGTTCCTAATGTGGTTACATGCCAAGGCAAAAGATCTGCCACAAAAACTATGTACAAAAAAATAGCCACATCAGCCACACAAATGGATACCCCCAAAGTGCCTGAAAGAAGGATTTCCAGGAGGATGAATAAGTGATAATGATGATGTAGGGTTAGTGAGACATATTGACAGATGCTCTTGTTTTGGTGATAGCTATGTCTGAAATACAGACAACAATACAAATTTAGGAAGGGCTTCTTCCATTCCCAGCTGTATACAAAACTAAAAGAAAAAAATATTTATCTTTAAATATACTTTATCTTTAAATATTCATTATTCTAAATACTTAACATAAGCCTCAGAGAACAAGAGTATGGGTTAAGGGATGCGTGATTGGATTACAATTAAAATCTGGTAGGCTGCCAAATTGGGACTAGGGTGTCATTTGCTATTATAGTGCAAGGCACAATAATTCCTATATTTCTCAGGCCCTATGCTTGTCAAAAACGACACAAAGAGCTCACCGTTTTATACAGCCTCAGCTAAATGTAAATTGATACATAAAAAATGATAGTCAATGAAATCTTTATGCTGCATGTTTCCCAATAATAAAGATTTAAACACCTGTTACATTTATAAAATAAAAAAAAATGAAAATGCTTGACTGGAAAGCATTATATTCCTATTCAGACTGGATGATAATGATTTCAGATCTTTTTAATATATATTAAACTTGCTAAGTACAGTTTTAGGTGCATGGACTCTGCACATTCTGCTATTAATATTTATTATATAATCTCTTCCTTACAGTCACTACTTGAACAAATATATTTGCAGCATTTCCCCTTTTTACTTGGTTTCTTATAGTTATTTGTTTTATGGTTATCTTCCATGGAATCACTCATTTACACATGGCTTGTTGCTCATTCACTCAATTTTGGATTCTTAGTTTCATCTATTTTTTCATATAATCATATAGTGCAGACATTTTCTTTAGAGCCATACATTACACTACACTAGAGTCCATAGTCATGTCACAGGAGCTTATTTTCAAATTTCCCCTCTATAGTCATATGGCGCTAACATATTCTACGTCATACTTTTGGGAGGTAGCCAAGTGACTTTCCAGTATGATTTTGGGATATGGGAGAAAACTAGAGGCCCTTGAGGAAACCCATAAAAACACAGGGAGATCATTCAAATTCCATACAAACTCCCGGCCAGGAGCTTGCCAATAACTTTAGATATTCTATTTTTAGGTATTGTACAAACTTCTCCAACCACAGAGACTTGGCCAACCTAGATCCATCTTTCTTCAGGCCACAATATCCAGAACCTTTGCAATTATATTATTACCTAATACATTGTGAAATGGATAATCAGTGCCGTGTCCAGAGAATTATACTGTATTGAATATTATTATACTATAAATTGTACTTGTATGGTACTTTACTTTACATTATAATGAAATCTGGTTAGCAATCTCACTTCTTTTATTAATGGAGATATATTCTTTATTCTCCTATTTATATTACATGTAGAAACCTATAGTGCTATGTGGTACTATGTTCTTGTTTCTCGATATGTTTTGTATTACAGGGCTGCAAAGGTTTTTATTTTTTGACATCCAAACTAATAGCATGTCACATTGTCATTTTAGGAAACGTGCAGAAGTAGCCAGTTTTGCTTCTCCCCAGGCAATGGAAAATAATAGATTTCTTGGTGCTTTAGGCAATTTGCAGCTACAGGCAACTGCACTGGATACATAAAATCATTCTCAGTTGTTCTTTGTTGTCAGGTTTTTGGAATCATTTGCAATAAAATGTAAAACTAAAACTGAAGACACATTTTAATTCTAATTGTTAGTTACGTCTTAAAATGGTGCTCCATTTATGCTAAATAAAAGAAATACTTCTTTTTTTCAGCAAAATAGTAACAATGTGCAGTATGGATTGGATTTTAGTTCGGAGGTCTGATTGGTCCTGTGTTTGAAATGCTGTGACTTTAGTGCTAGGATTTAATTGCTCTTGGCACACTACAAACCTGATTGAAGCATTTCATGATACTCCATGCAAGTCCGAGCCTCTCCATAGCTGCCAGGAAAGGTTTTTAGTGGTTTATAGTCAGCTCAACATGTGTGTGATTGTATTGAACTCTTAGATTGTGGAAATTACTTTTTAAAAAGAACACCCTAATATACAATATTTTTGTTTGCTGTAGCAGCTAGTGAATATCAATCCACCACCAATGTCTATGTACAGATGGGGTTCTCAAACTTTTTAAAGCTAAAGGCTGCACAAAGTTCTAAATAAATATAAAAGTTCTTTGCATTGTATGAGGGATAATATTCACCACTCTTCATACATTCACCAATCCCTTCCTGCTGTTCCAGCAGTGGACCATTTTGGAATCATCATTCTATACTATTGTTATTGTTGAATGTCTGAACCTCCTACCATGTACTTCCATCCTTTATCAATGCCATTGCAAAGTAAAGGAGGCACACTGGTTGTTTCCAGTTAGATTAAACCACATACACCTTTGAAGGTGTTCCCCTTGCTCTTTGCCTAAAGCAAATATGTTTTTTTAGTGAAAATTCAAGTATAACCTCTAAAACTTTTTTTTTTCAAAGTCAACTCCCTGCTGTTTAGCTATGCCTGCTTGTAGCTTTGCACCTACTCACTTAACCAGGACATCTTGTGCCTTTGAGTTTCCTGTTAACAGATTGAGGTTCTACAGTTGCTAACCACCTATTTCCTCTGTACTACTGATGCACACATAGTTTGCACAATAATGAAAAATGTTGGTAAATATAGTCCGGAAACTATCCTTCCTCCCTTTTTGAGTGTCACATCTGATGGACCCTCCCACTAGGAAAATTCAGAGATGAGAGGAAAAAAAGCTATAATTCAGCATGCAAGTACATTTGGTCCATCAAATACATAATTTGTTCACCACGTTGCTTTTATACAATGTTTGTATTAGCGTATCAACGTAATTGCTGTTGTTATTTGTCTGTTGTTCAACTTTAGGTTTAGTTGAGCTTTAAGAGTAATAAATTGTGTGCAGTCCGTATTAGCAATATTGTATTAATGGCTTACTTTTTAAATGTATTCACAACTGATGTGAGTCTGCACTATACCATATGCTATATGCAGGAAGTGTCCAAAAATATCAAACATCCCTTTATCTGCAGGAATACCATTACCACTGCATGTATGGCCAAAAAGAATTACTTAAGTGACATCACAAGGATCTCCTCCCAACCCTCAGAGCCCTTAAAAAAAATAGAAGTCACGTGACCCCTTGGAAAAAAAAATTTTTTTATTTCTTTACCTTTTTTTTACATGATGACTAATATAATTATCTTACATGGTAGATATGTTTTTAAGCAAAGGCTTCACATGCACTTTAAGTGGAATGTGATGATCAAGCGAAGATTCCATGAACATATAAATAATGAATCATGCTCACTTTCTTTTTCTTGTGACACTTATGGATAAAAGCAGTCCTATTAGTCAGAAGGCTTATAAAACATATTTATGATCAATATTGTGTGGGCCTCTCAAAAGAGAATTTTAATCAAGTAAAAGGTTACTTTGAACAAAAAACTTTAGCTTGTGAAACAGAGAAATGGTGGTGAATTTAAATGTAAAACAAACCAGTATTGGGTCAAAAAAAGTCACATGCTATTATTTAGGAATAATTTAAGGTAAAGTGTAAACTTTCCAGTGTATTTCTTTATTTTTAATATAATGTAGTTTTACTTTAAATACAGGATTATGCTCATTCGTAAAATGTCTCCCTAAAGCTCATATTCTCCCCTATTCTTCTTTGGGATCCTTACGTTTGTGTTTATAATACAGGTTAGAAAGCTACCAAATCAGCACTGAGTTGCTGCTGAGTGAAATACAGTGACCTTGGCTAAGGAATTGTTTTTTTGTTTTTTTTTGAGGAGTTATTTCACAGTGACGTCTGCTAAGGAGACCAGCAAGGGCTTGTTTAAAAATGAATTTGCTGTCTTCTCATAAAATGCTCATAAAATGAGGTTTACCTAAATTAAAAAAAAGCACACTGTATATACTCAATGCATTCTATTTAAAATTCTTTAAAGTATTACCAGAGACATATTTTCCCCTAAAGCAAGTCAACATTCGTGTTTGCACATTTCAATACATGTTTTTTTTCTTCTTAATATTTTACATGTGGTCATTTTCTAACTTTTTTTCCTGAAGTAAATACTTAAAGACTTTAGGTAAATCTAAAATGTATAATAAAAATACATTAGCATAGACATTAATGTAGACATACAAGTATGTATATGGTATTTTGAAAAAAGATGACGTCTGCAGACCTTACTCAGTTCAGTTATAAATTACATTTGTTTGATTAGGCTGTGTTGGTTTGATCGGCTCTATATTAAACAAACAAACAAATAAAAATCTATTAAGGCAGGAGGCTCCTGGAAATTTATGTGGTCAACCAGACATTTATTTTTTTTTTAACTCTGCCAGTGTTGAATTTAAGTGGTATAATGTACATTTTGTTTTATACTGGCAATTTGCTAAAAAGGTTGACGTAAGGGGAAAATTAGTGACTTTTATTGGAGTAATTTTGAATCTCCTTTTCCCAAAAAGCATTTCATTAGCTCTGAAAAGAAACTTCAGTTGGCTATTTTGCAATAATATGTTCTAAATACTCTGCAGCTGATATTGGAAGGGTTTCGAGCCATTGCTGCCAATCCAAAAAGAAGTACACAGGGCTAGGTGTGGCCGGGTGCTGATAAACAATCTACAGGCATGTTAATAAGCAGGGACAATGCCAAATCCCCTGCAACTTCTTCTTGCCTAACTGTAGTACAAGCAGGAACTGCCTACACGAGAGTGGCAACTCTGCTCTGAAAGCAAGACTAGTGCAGCATGATTGCCACCCCCTAAGTGGACTTTAGGGATCAGTTCAATATGAATTTTTAGACTTTTGCAGGGGTACTAAGAAAAACTGCAAATGCAAATGTACAGTTGTGTGCTCAATAACCAATTTTTTTTAATAAGAAGACATAGTTTTATTTTACCAGGCAAAACAAAGAAAATAGGAGTTTATTGTTAGTGTCAACACAGTTAGTAGAATACTCATTGCATGTTTCAATCAACAACACCACTGAAATTTGTATCATACATAGGAGGAGCCGGTAGCTTAGGGCTTTTTCTGATTTTCTTTACTTAAAATGCAAAAAAGCTTAGTATGTGCTTGAATCACAAATGTGTTTGGGGGGGGACCCATGCGCACAGCGGACCTGAATGGACGTGCAGTGATCGGAACAATCCTCTGGATGACTCGCCCCCGTCTGACAGTAACCTGCATCAGTTCCCTTCTGATCTCTCCCCTACTGACCCTGAGCCAGGTGAGCGATGGCTTCATAAAATAAGAGAAATCATGAGATAAAGAAATGAAATTTCTTTAGCAAATAAGAAGCTTTCAACTGCGTTAGTGAAGGAAAATAAAGAGCTGGGTGGCCGTATTGCGGTTTTGGAAGATCGTTTTGATGATGTGACCACGGTTCTAGAGGGGCATGAAAAGGATCAGTATACTGTACAATTAGAATTGAAGACTTTGTGGGATCAGTTGGAAGATGCTGAGAACCGAGCCAGGAGGGATAACTTGAGGATCAGGGGTATTTCTGAGAGTATTGTGGATATCCAAGGGTCTGTTCTAGCATTGCTTAGCGATTTATTACCTGAAGTATCTCCTGAACATTTTGAAATGAACAGAGTCCATAGGGCCTTATCTCGTAAACCTATAGATGGTCCCCATCCAAAGGGGTGTCGTTATAAAGTTCCATTACTACCGTACTAAGAAATTGATTTTGCAGGCATCCCGTGCCAAGGACTCTTGCTTATCACGATTTTTCCTACCAGATTTTTGTGGATCTATCGCAGTCCACCATCCAAAAACACAGAGTTTTAAAACCCTATCTGAGGATCCTTCTAGATAACAATGTGTGGTATAAATGGGGTTTTCCATTTAAACTGCTTTTTACCTACCAAAATCACCCTTACTCTGTGGTTACTGCAGCGGATTTACATAAATGTCTTATGGAGTTATCCCTATATCCTGTGGCTGACGCATCTCAAACATCTTGTGGGTCACAGGGGATGTCTACGCATGTAGTTTCTCTGGATC
Organism: Pyxicephalus adspersus; assembly: GCF_032062135.1. Classification (NCBI taxonomy): domain Eukaryota; kingdom Metazoa; phylum Chordata; class Amphibia; order Anura; family Pyxicephalidae; genus Pyxicephalus; species Pyxicephalus adspersus. The sequence goes on from NC_092861.1 coordinate 134,323,789, forward strand.
TCTCTATGGGGAAAAAATCCAATTCTTAAGAGGTGGCTCGTTCTAAGGCTTTGGGACGTCTTCAATCACAATCCTTCCGCAAGACGGCTGATGGTTGACGTTTGTCTAATTTTTTAAGCTGAATTTGCTTTTTTTTTATATTAGCTTGTACTCTTATATGTTTTTTTCTCCAGTTTTTTTGTGTGTATTTTTTCCTATATTCCACTGATTTTGATGTTTTATGCATTTTGTTTCAACACGTTATCTCATTTTGTTTCAACACGTTATCTCAGTTTGTATTTTTTTGTGTGTAAGTTTTTTTAAATCCACCGCGGCGGGTTGGTCAGTGACTTACTATTACCTTTGCCCGAGGTGACACCTGTTCCTCCTTGTTTTTGTTGGCCTTTGCAGTATTGGTTCCTTTTTTTGGGAACCAAGGGTCAACTACGATGCACTACGGTGCTTCCCCTTTCATGGATTTTTTTGCAATTCTTGCTGGTGATTAGGATTTTTATGTCATTATTCCTATGTCCTGGATTGTTTCTTTTTTGTTTTGATCCTTTCTTTTTTGTTCTTTGTACTCTGTTTTCTTTTCTTATGTCCTATTGTCCTGTTTTTGCATGGGAATGACTATTTTTTTGGTAAGGGTTCCAGATGGCATTGAAACTCTTGACTTTAAATATACAAGGTATGAACTCCCCTCATAAAAGATCTACTATATTTGGGTATCTACAATCGCATTTTCTTTATAGTCTGCATATAACCTGCAATTTCCTTTAAGTATTTCAGTGTTTGAACATACATGTGGGGATAAACCGATTGCTGCTATTCCCTTTTTATATAGGTCTATTGTCCAAGCATGGTTTAATAATCCATTATCTTACCTGTCAATGTGGGAAAAGGAACTCTCTATTCGATTTTCGGAAGAAGATACTTCAAATTTGTGGTTAGCTGTATCCAAATCTTCTAGAAATGTACTTGCACTGGAAAATTTTTATAAGGTTCCTTACAAGATGGTACCTTACCCCAGCTAGGGTGGCTCATGCCTTGCCTAATAGGTCTCCAAATTGTTTCAGGGGCTGTAGAGTGAAAGGTACTATGGATCATATTTGGTGACTCTGTCCTGAGTATATCATATGATCTGCATTGTTCTGGGGATTAATTGACCCACAACATGCCTTATTTCATGTTCCTTTGCCTGATGTTGACAGGAAATCTTAAATTCTAATTTCTCATATTTTTTTGACTACCAAGCAGACTATTTATGAAAATTAAAAATCGAATGCAGGGGACAATGGTTAATGAAAAGATTACGTCTAATACTAATGATTCTCATGACAAATTTCTGGATATATGGCAGCCCTGGCTGAACTATTATCTCAAGTCTCCAAGAACTCTTTCCCGTCTTCATATTTTATGTATTTTTATTTAGGTATTGTAACATGACGTCTCTCCCCCTCCCCTTGTTTACCTCTTTTCTCTTTTTCTTGTTTTTCTTTCTTTTTACAAATAAGAAGCTAAGAGATTGATCTTTTTGTGTGGAAGTTTCTTTAACCATGAGTACTTAATTCATTTTTTTTTTTGGTTTTTCTTGATGTTGTGTTTTCATGGAGCATTAGTATTGATGCTTTATAAGGAATCTTGTCAATTGCTATGCAGTATTGGATAGCCGATTTTTCTGTTATGTTATATGCTGAATGATTGTTTTGTTTCTTTTGTTTTGCAAAAATAAGTTTTTGTAATCTGCTCCTTGTTATTTGTACTTGATTATGTGATTTTAATAAACTTTTTTGTACCAGAAACACAAATGTGTGAATTGCATTTGAAATGATCTTTCTGTCTGTTTTGTCCAGGCAGTCTTGTCAGTCAAGATGGCCAGATCAGAAACCCACCTTTTATTTAAGGCAATTAGGGCAATATAGCTTGATAACCAAACATCCTTTAGCCCTGTTGATTGGAAACTATTGGGGGTAATATTCCCATAGTGATGGATCATGAGTCTGTGCTGTCCTCCTGTTGAGCAAGGTCTCAATACTAAATTGACAACATTGTGCAATGGAGCAGGACCTGATTGGATCATTCTGTGGTTTTTCCACTGCCAGGTTTCCTGCTATGAAGAGATTACAGGACAATTACATGAATGTGCACCTGTGTGTTTCATATATTTTTCTTCCATGCAGGTATAATATGAATTCCTAGCTAAAGCAACATGCCAAGTTCTTGATGAAAGGTGACACAATTGACAAGGGTTGACACAACTATCGACTTTGTACAGCACTGCGTAATATGATGGCGCTATATAAATACTGTGTAATAATAATAAAAAAGTAAAAGGTTTGATATCTCCAACTGTGTTATTGGTCCTCATTGCTGATTTCCCTTTAATTTAAATGTCTTCAGCCAACTGTGCACATTGCCTTTGTCAATGATGTCATCTCTGTAAACATTCTGTAGTCTTCCAAGCATTTCAGACAGCCAACACCCCTCCTTCAACAAGAACTCAATGACAATTTCTGCTAAGAATCCAATAGTCACCTGCAATGAAAAAAAAAGATTTTGAAACATGGTCAAAGAGGAAGAGTTACTCCACCAACATAAATAATTTTACTTACCTCAGTTAATAAAACAGTTATGCCCACTTTTGCATGGCTTACAAATCAGCCCTTTATACATATTTGTTGATATTGTAACTGTCAGTGCTGCCCAGGGAGCAGGAGAGAAAAACAAAAACGCTGTAATAGTGTAGCCTAAGTTAAATAGCAATGTTGGCGTAGTGATTAGTGTTTTTTTTACAACATTAGTCCTTAATTAGGCTACATTACTATGGCCTTCCTTGTTTCTAATTTGTTTTAATTTGGGAGTATCTTTGAGAGTGTTTATAGCATGTTGGATGTTTGGATTGCCCACCACTGTTCTAAGAACTAACTAATACATGAGTTAGCCACCACCCACGGAGATTTATTCGAGTGTATTGAGTGGAACATCATTTGGAGAAAAATTATCTATGTGTTTATTGACCACTTGTACTGGGGTCTTCCATTGTGATGAGTTTTTCATTTTACCTGGTTAGGTGATAGTAGCGGCCTTAGATCATCATCACTGCACTATGGGGATCACTAGCGTTTTCACTCCAACTCCAATTTTTGACTAGGTTTTTGTAAGTTTTTTTATCTGAATATTGTTTTGCTATTGTGACTTTTATATTAAATCTTTGCAGTTTTTGCAGTATTGGCTAGCACCACAATCTTTTTTGCTATATGATTTCTGTATAGGATGCCTGACTGTATTACAGTGATATATACTGATATATACTGAGTGTTTAACTTAAAGGCAAATAACTTCATATATGAAATAAATTAGGAAACATAAAGATGATGATGACGATCTTATCATAGCTGCAGCCAGCGAACTGACATCCAGGAGCAATGAAATCAGTACAAGAAAAGAGACATATAGCTGGCTTTTTTATGGTCAGCAAAAAGTTAACTTTATTAATTCATTTCTGCTTTGTCATTTTGGAGTTCACTGTCCTAAAAATACCTTTTCATTACCTTGCAGAGAAAGCACTCCGTGAATAATGTCCTCATATTACATGTTGCCCAAAATCTCTTATTTATGCTTTCTCTTACATTAGCAATATTGTCATATAGTGTATTGTCTGAACTGAAACAAAGATGGAAAATTCATCAAGGCATAATGGGGCTGAAATGGTAATAGGGGACCAATTTCTGGGCCTCGATGATAATTGACAACATTCATAAAACAATTCTGAAAACACAATTTTGTTTCATTAACAGTGCTAAGGGAAAATGTAGTGTATGTTTTATAAGTATATATTTTAGGATGTTTTTGCAAAGCATATTTATAATTTATGTTTCATATAATGTTCACTTTTGTACTAGCTTTTTTTTCTATGTTTTTATTTTAAAATACATTTAGGGATTTGTATAGTAGCCATTTAGTAAGTGTATAAGTTCTCTAGCTTTGTCTTTGTATTAATGACTTAAAACCAGTCAGTTTACTCTTATGGGCCTATTTATGAAAAAGGTTCACCACTTTTAGAAACTATCACTGTAACATTGCTGTAATAATAAATGGGGTAAAAGTTTGTTCTGTGGTGAAAATAGAGAATAGAGGTTTACTTTGAATGGAGTAATAATCACAATTTGGTAAAAATGAAAATTACAGCTTTCAATAGTGAAAGGCGCAATCACCTAAAAAGTGGTGATAAGGTTGAAATCTATCAATATTTTCAGCCTTTCATCAGTTTTAAATATGAAGTGAGAAAAAAATGGCCAAAAAAGAATGAGAAAAGCAATACAAATACCAAACAGAATCACAGGTCATCATGCTAAAAAAAAGTTCTGGCTAGATGATAAGCACTTAATACTAAAAGACACTTACCTGACACTAGCGTGCAACTTTGCTTACAATGAAATGGTCCTCAGTGGTGAGAACTAAAATGAATGGTGCAAATATTATCATTAGTAATAATACATTGGGGCTGATTTACAAAGGAAATATACGAAGATTGGCAGGCAAAGGCAATGCTTGCATATTGGAGCATATGATGGGGATGGGGTTCACATATGTATGCGCATTTGATAAATCAGCCCCATTATATGTACGCTATGTACCCAGATGAATAAGTTCAAGTGTATCCAGTTTAGACACCCATATGTTTCAACCTTGTAATAACAATTTGGAGAAAGCCCTATTTTCTTCCAACATAACTGAGCCTCTGTGCTCAAATCAGCCCCATATAGACATGGTTTAATGAGATATGTATGAAAGAACCTGAGTAATTTGTGCAGAGCTTCTATTTTTACCTTATTTGAAATCCTGATTGTAATCTAGGTCTTCTCTAACAATTATCCGTTCACACTTCTTTCTTAGTAATTGGGGCCAAAACCACCACTGGGCAAACCAGAATGGTTTATCCCAGTTCTGTCCTATACTTTTTGCTTAGAAAAGAGGGAGCAATGTTGGGGGGGGGGGGGGGGGGTAAAATGATACATACCCAGATACATACCTAGATACATACCTACGTACCCAGGTCCTAGCATAAAAAAAAGACTAGAGAGAAAAAATTTAATCATTCAAATGGTAATACCCCTTCTTCACCATCAACCTATGGCTAGTGAACATGCAAGACAGCATATGGGCATATTGATCAGATAAAATATGGAGAATGCACAGATTTGCAAGTATGCATAGATGTACAATTATAACCTTTCAAGTTTAATTTTTGCATACAAAATTTTAAAATACGCTTTAAATATACAAAAAATGTGTTTATAATTTTTCTTTCCCCACAAAATACCTACATTCCTAAATGTTGTATGAATACATAAACATATCGGAAAAAGTTTGCCGTAGACATTGTCAGTACTGCGAGCCAATAATATATGCAAGAACAGAGCTCGATATATGCAAAGCTTTTGGACACTTACAAAGGATTAAGTGACCACAACGTTTAATCTCAAGGTTAGTTTCTTAGGTGCAGAGCGTTGTTCTTCTTCTAGATAAAAACATAATGTAACCATTTCATCCTATCACACTTAGGGCTACTTTACAGAGGGTGAAATAGGAAAACTGTTTTGAATTCAGTCAAAATCCTCTCAGTAAGAAATTGACTTTCACCTCTTTACATAATTTCATCCTCTCTATGGTTCCCAGTTGATAAAGATATTAGTATTCTCTTTTTCTGGAACAATATGCTACTTAGCGTCTCCGTGCCTGATGCAGCTATTGTGACTCTGACCTTGAGATGCTTAGCTACTAAAAGTTCAACACTTAAGTACAGTTTTATGAAATGCTTTGAGATGCAGACAGAGAGCCTAATATCATATATCAGCCAAATGGCCCTGTACGAAAAGGCTTTTAAGCAATCAAGTTCCCTCAGAATTTAATTTGAGAATGATAGCTGGAGAGATTACCTAAATGAAATTTAAATTAACATTGGTTCACTGCTGTGCATTTTTATATATATTGCATATGTACTGGGAAGGGAGTAATTGAACGTCACATCTATGAATCTAAGAATCTAGATTATTACTATGCATGAGGATGCAGACCAGCTGTTTTCACCCATGTTTCATCTCTCTATAAAAATGCAAAGTAAAAAAAAATTCTACAAGGAAACACATGTTGGTTAAGGAGATGAAAAAATGGATGAATGAAAAATCTTGTCCATTTGATAATTCCATTATCTGTGACATGACTATGGACATTGTACAGCGCTGTGTATATGATGGCGCTATATAAATACTGTGTAATAATATTAATAATATTATCTGACTATGCAAGGTTGGAGTCTGGTAATCTGCAGTTAACACCTAAAAGAATAAATGTTCCTATACTAGCCCATTGAACCAGTAATATGATCAGGCAATTTCGCAGCAATGGCTGGTGAGCTTGAGCATCCCTTTCAGTTTCATAGGCCTAGATGCTTTTAAACTTAAAACAAAATATTCTACTTATATTTTGCCTTCTATGGTTCCTTATTTTCCCCACTAATTAGTGATCTAAAAACATTCATCAAAAAAAAAAATAGTTTTTATTACATATCTTATGTTAGACTTGTATGTTAGCACTTTGTGCCCCTTAGGTCAGATTAACTGATACCAATGGTCTTTTTATCTATCTGTATGAGTGGCATTATTCTTAGTGACCAGCAATGTAAGAGGCATTTTTCTCACTGACCACCATGCTAAAATACTATGAGCTGTTTATAAAGTAATTATAGTAGGAATTCCCTGAAGACTTTAAGAATATTTCATTGTAAAAAGGTCTAGAAATGCCGAGTTATAGTAAGCCTTGGGAGTAAAGAGCTAGATGACTTCCTCCAGCCAGGAAGTAAAGAAGGCTCTATCTGACCTGTTGCACCAAATCTGAAAATCAAATTTGGCAGTTTCAATGCAACTTTTCTTGTGACCTAAGTATTTTTAGAGTCTGGGTGACTGTAGTAAGGACATTAGATTGCAAGCTCCTCAGGGGTAAATGAGAATATACTTATATTAAACATTTACAAAATCTAATATTAATTCAAATAGGTAAAATACTAATAAAACTGAGAATAAATTCCTCAATGTTAGTAAAAAGCAAAACAAAAAATTGATTTGAAATCCAGTAAAAAATGCATTTTACACACTATAAGAGGGTGAGTCAACTCAAACAAACCAGAGGTATTCAGTCACCAGCTTTTCAATGTCTTTTGGACTTGCACAATTGCAACAAAAAAGTGGTAGAAAAAGGTCTGTCCACATCCCAGGAAATATAGGGAACTAATATATATATAGGGAGTAAAACAGCTTGATTGTTCAAAACAACTAAATGAAAACTTCATCTGGGGCTTTACGCCTTTGACAAGTTTTATCCAGAGGCTTAGGCTTCATACACATGTGCAATTTTCATTGTTGGAAATTACCGAACGAGTGTTGTACACGTGGAGAGCATTCTGTTCTATGGAGAGGGGGAAAATGAGCAAGCGGCACCCCACTTGTATAGCGGTAGTTCCCCATTGGTCAATATTGGGTCTGTCCTGATGGATCCATGAACAACGCAGGTGACCACTGTACACATGTCAAATTCTCACCCAAGACAAGCAAGACTGTTTGTGTTGGGTCAGAATCCTCCGATGTGTTTATATTAGTCGTACAAACCTCTACAACCAAGCCTTTAGGTAAAATCTGTGAGTTCATATCTCTAGCCATCCTGCTAATGAAACTTTTAAATTTGTCCTTTATTTTGTTTTGGAGGTCATGGGGGAAAACAGGCTGTTGAAGTTTCAGTGAGATATAGGAAGACAGTACTTGACTCAGATCATTTACATTGATTCATAACAGAAATATTCTATTGAGGGGGACTGCCAGCCTGCTCTTTTATGTATTGTTCTGGGAGTATACAACACAGCGGAAGGCAGATGGCAAGCTCAGTGTAAACTATAACAAGCACCCAATTTTATGATATGTCCAACAGAGCTATGTTTTATCTGTATAGATATACCAGCAGTATGGCATCCTTGAAAATGATGCTGTAATGCTTCAATAAAAATCAATTATTCATTTTGTTGTCTAAACTCCTGTGTGTGGTGATACACAAATCAGTGCTGTACCCTACAACAACCTTCTCTCCCAGAGTGAAAACAGCACTTCCATTTTTTATGCAGGTCATAGATTGGGCACAGGGGAATGGCACACAAAATGAGTTAATCAACACATCACTCTTTTGCTGTGTGGCTCAGTAAGAGATATTCTTAATGGCCAACAAGAACAGCGCAATATGCTCTAATGTAATATTTGTAGACAGCCATTTGTGGACAACCACAGTGTTCTTGTCAAATGTTAATTCACTACACTCTTTATAGTCTAGTTTCTTCCTGCATTCTGAAATTCTTATTGTTGATTGATTCCTATTCACAGTGTTATTAATGTGGAATTATTGTTGGAAAATCAATACATATAAAGTAAATTATCATTTTGTTTATCATCTAATAAACATGTGCCTGTAAACCCCTTCCTCTTTAAGCATCGACAAAATGCTCATGGACTTATTCTTGGGGATCCCAACCAAGATACCATGTTTTTTTTTTTTCTAGATATCCAGATGTTTTATTTCTAGATGAAAGATAATGATAGAAGGGTAAATCACTGAGAATAAATAAATGTTCTCCCATCTGATTTGAAGATATTGTGTTGTAAGCCTCAGTATATTAACTTCTACATCAACTGCTGATGTGCTTTGACGTTGTTGCTAAAAAAAAAAAAAAAAAAAAAAATATATAAGAACTACAACTGAAGACTACTAAACAAATAGTAACTCCAAGTAAATAAGTAGTAAGTTGGGCTAGGGGTGGCAATGTGTTCACTTTCAAGCTACAGGTTTTTGAATCAGCAGTAACAAACCTAATAGCCACCCTCCTGGGTAATTTTTACGTTCCACTGTAGTGCAAGCCGGCACAGGTTACATGAAGGTGGCAATTCAAGACTGCAGTTGCCACCCAATCTCAGAAAGCTGCATTAGGTGGATTTTACTGACAGGTTCAACAGATATTTATGGGACTTTGCAGATGGAGTGCAGATACACTACCAATTAACCTTCCTAGCGGTAACCCCTAGTGTGACTCGGGGTTGAAAAAAGTTGCCACAAGTGGTAACCCTGAGTCAGTCTCGGGGTTGGAACACCTAGGGAAGATTAGTAAATAGAGCGCTTACCTGATCCGCTGGGGTCCCGCGCCATCCAGCACCGCGATCTCGGCCTTCTTTCTTCTTCCTGCTTCTGCATCCGATGAGTCACCGGGGGAGTTCCCGGTGACGACGGTGCGTGTGTACAACCCGGACGGGTGGGGCGGGAAATTCAAAATCCATTTGTATTGCATTCAATACAAAATAACTGTATTGAATGCAATACATTGGATTTTTATGTGTAAAAGCAGTACAATATATATATATATATATATATATATATATATATATATATATATATGTGTGTGTTTTATTTAATACTAAACTGTTCATTGGTTATTATTTATGTTTCTCAGCACTTCATGATTGGGGCTGAAAAGTTCAGTTTTACATTTTACCAGTTACTATACTAGCTAGTGATATTTGGTAAATGAACAGTTCAGCTGTCCTTGTCTGCCAAGAAATGCAAGTTAAAGTGGGAAAGACTACTGTTTTGTGAAGAAGGTGCAGACTTTTTGGAACTCACTGGGTTTTTCTGTTTCTTATAGATACACCCTTAGAATGAAATATAAGCATTATGTAAGACTGATATGCAATGTTGTTGGTTAGAACAACTGTAAGACTGTTTCTTTTTTGTATTTTCAGGTTGTATATAAAAACAATGATGTACGGCTAGAATTGTCAAGACTTGCCAAACAAGGTGATACTAAAATGAAGATTCATGGTATTGTCGCCTTTAAATGCGAGAACGTGGCAACTCTTGACCCAATCACATTTGAAACTCCTGAGTCCTTTATTTCTTTACCAAAGTGGAATGCAAAAAAGACTGGCTCAATATCCTTTGACTTCCGTACAACAGAACCTAATGGCCTAATACTATTCAGCCATGGTAAACCCAGACACCAGAAAGATGCCAAGAACCCTCAAATGGTGAAGGTGGACTTCTTTGCTATTGAGATGCTAGATGGACACCTCTTCTTACTTTTAGATATGGGATCAGGAACCATTAAAATAAGAGCACTTCAGAAGAAGGTCAATGATGGGGAATGGTACCATGTGGACTTCCAACGCGATGGACGCACAGGTAATTACATTTTTGTTATTGAAAATTGGGGGTCACAATCCCCATGTATAATTTTTGTACAGATGTTTTCGAAAATACATTTCTCAAATTCTTAATGAATGCATCTCTCTGTCACTTCACTTTCTGCTCCTATCAGCATGAATATCATGCTCCTTGTCCACATATGGATGGATTGGCTACTTTAGCTGGTTCTTCCTCTCCCAGTGTGCTGTATAGACATTGCAGAAAATAGATACTACCGGTAGGTCAAATTTGAGCAAAAACATTACTTACAAAAAATAATCATAATTTAATTTTATTTGCCAACCCTTTCCATGAAATAACCTTTTACTTTACATTCAGCTTTTCAGAACACACTAACCATTCATTATAACTGTTAAAGCTTATCCATCTGGCAGAGATATTGTAAGATGCATATAATTATGATAAGGTCTTATATAGGAGAGGTGCACTCACTAGCCTAATTTAGAAACCCTTTAGAATAGCAAAAGTAGGGTATTTATCTGTAATCTTCTCATAAGCAGCTTTGGGTCTACTACAAAATAGCAGTTAACCTTAATGTTAACTTGCTTAATACAGTGCTTAATACACAGATAAAATATATAAACAGGAGCTTTGCTTCAGTTAGTGCATTTGTAATTCTTCAGTTTCAATGACTCTGACATAAAGCACAGTCTAGTCCAGTAGGACAAGAGAACTTGTTATTCTGCAGTTCAATACCTCCTCCAGGTTCCCCCACCTCCATCCCCAGCCTGTGACTGGTCAGTTAAAGGAAAAATGAGACCAATGGGCTCATCCTTCTGTCCCCTATTAGCACATCCCATGCATTGCAGAACAATTAAAGGGTTCTTCCTACTGCTTCTCCTTCCACTCCATGTTTTCAAGAGGCCAATACCAGGTCACAGTCATGTGTCTACACGACTAGAAATTTGAGGATGTACTAGAAAATAAAAAGCTGTATTATTTATGTATTTACATATCTAATGCAGTTTAACTTGACATTGTATTAGCAAGGTAAGGTATAAGGGAATTTTGACATACAAATATATTTTCCAAAATGTGCTGCTTCCTGTAGACAGGAATAAGCCACACAGATAGATGACTCCGTTTACAGGATACAAAGCAATACCCTCTGTGCCTTTGAGGCCTGTTATTTATCATGTCCCTTAACAGGTAAAGGTGAGGTATAGCCGACTTGGCTGCATTAACCTTTACAGAGTATGTAATGAATCACACTTCTGCCCATCTGTCAGGAAATGAGATTTCCATCAGATTTAAATACTCTGGAAAGACAAAATAAAAATTGCTTGATATTGCACAAAATGCTCTGGGGTATTCGCACTGACAAAATCATTCTTTATGGAGGAAACCCTTCCACTCTTGGTATGTTGCTATGATTTGTACAATTTCTCTAGTACTATATAATGCCCAACAAAGGCCACACATAAATATTTATGTTATCTGTGCTAAAATGTAATCCTAAGATAGATCCACCTAAGATAGATCCACTTCCAAGCTCTTCTCTTCCAAAGATCCATTTGACCCCATTTCTTTTGTCTGCTTTTTTTCTTTAACTTAGTCTATTCTAATATTTTCTGGGCAATAATTTGACCCACTGGGTCTTGGTCCTCTGAGTTTTGTCTTAGTAGTATGAAGTTCTTCTAGAAACAGAGAATGGTGCTAATGTAATGATACCAGTAACATTCCCTGCTTTATTATTCTGTGACTGCAGGGTACCAGGGTTGTGGGATCATGGGGCCCGGTTTAATAAAGCTTTATAAAAGGATTTATTTATGAAAGTATACACTTTTATCAGTGAAGTTGGGTGATCCAGACAATCTGGTCAATGATTGAAAACATTTGCAAACCCACTTCTTACACCCACATTACACTTATGGTCATGGCTTCTAAACATATATACATTCATTGATCAGTAACCAACCTGAAAGTTCTGGGAGGTCAGGGAAGTGTCAAACATTATATCTACACCTATCCTGGATCCGTAATTCAAAATATTGTAGTAAGTGAGATAGAACTAGCATTGTCAGATGGAAGTATTCAATAGCCACCCTTTTATTTATATATAGGAAAATCCTTGCATCCTTAGCTGTCTGTATCTCTTCCCTTCCCGTAACATAGATACAAAAAATTAGAGAGAATCGTGTCACCAAAACAGGTGTCTCCATTGGAAGGCTGATCATCACCTGGTCACTATAAAATTATGGTTTTCTTATCACCTAATGTCCAAGTGACAATAGTCATCAGGGCAAATTGATGGTTAAATCAAATTCATTCAAATACATTATTAACAACTCAACAGACTCAACTCAAAAATGGCCTTATAACTTAAATAACATTTTAGGTTGTGTGTATTGCTTAGTTTCAATCTGCCATGGACAAACAAGTCTAATTTAAAAAATGATGTTCCTTTGAAACACTAAAGGTTTTCTTCAGGTATGATAATGCATTGGGTTTAGAAGGGGGGGGGGGGGTTCACAGACCTAATTACCTAGTTGGGTGGGCACATACAACTAGTCATTTTATGTGTCTGGTTTAAGTAGTAGTACATATAAGCATGCTTCTCGGCTTTAGGTCAACTAAACATCAAATTATCAGCCAATTTTTCAGTTGATTGATTTACTAATTGGTTATTGCTTTCTCGTCAGTCTCTAAACACAGCACTTGCATGTCCAATCTTTTGCCTGTGTTTGGGGTAGAGATGGGGTAACCCACAGGTCCATGCTGAGAAAGCTCCAACAGATGGTAGCAAATATTCCAATTTGCTCAATTGTTGGTGCAACAAGGAGTGTACATTCAATACGTATTTACCAACATGTCTGATCATTCCACATCTGATCAAGGACTAATTGGTCTGCTAATAAATTCATTTTACATTTCCACAAAATTAGAGCATTTTATCAAATCAGTGATCGGATCGGAAGAGAAAATTGGCCCTTGTGTACCAGGCTTTTGAAACTGAGGGAAAATAATTAGGTTATATTTAGAGATCTAAATAGTTCTGACACTTTAAAGGAATGAAAAGTTCTAGTTTAGATAGCTCCAGTTCTTCTATAACTGAGGTTAATGCAAAATCTAAATAAGTTGGGAAAAACGTCTTTGGACGTTTGGTTTACAAAGTACTTTTAAATTCCCGACGATGCAGTTACAACATAAAGTTAATTACGAAATTAAAATTAAACTTAATATTTTTGGCTAGACTTTGCAGAGATCGAGACTGGTAAGGAACAGCACGTAATGTGGTAAAAGTATATCATCCCTATTTCAAAAGTGGTTTGAAGAAAACAAAATTGCTGAAATAATGAATCATTGAAGAGGCTCATTAAAGCATACCTGTGGGAGTTTCTGTTTGGCTAGCTTTGCTGTACAGTACTGCCAACTATGCAAGAACAGAGAAGGGTAGCAATATAACAGATGCAATGCTCTTTGTCCTCAGTGAATCCATGACACATAAAGTCCAGCTTCTGTGGATCTGCAGGATTCTTACTAGCATGTGAGGCTCATTTGAAAACTGTCCCTTAAGGGTGTTTAATATAAATTGAGCCATCATTAGTGTGATATTGAAAAAGCATACGTCCAGAATATTTTGTCAAGTTAATCTAGCTCAACATCTGAACTCTCACTCCCAAATCTGTAAAAATATCCATGAAGAGAAGTCACTGGAGAGGTTATCTAGACTTCATTTTCACTGAATAAATAAGTGATTGATGTATGCAATAAACTTCAAAGGAATCAGTTACTATGGGCTTTAAAATGCTTTGCACACCTTTTTTTGCATACCATTTTATGATTACAATTTAATTATTTTTATCACCAGATTAAAGTGACTTCAAAATGAGCATTAGATTCCAAGAAAAGTGAACATTCAGATGAAGTGGTATTAACACTATTAAGCTAAATGCTGGTTTAGATATAATTAGATAAAGTTCCTTTAGTGTGTATGGGTGAATAAACTGATCATTAAGTATGTTTGTGACAGCAACAGACCTTATTTAAGAGGAAGGGTGCTTGAAGTAACAACCATAGATAAAGAACTAATGAAAAGTGAAAAAGTCACCAGAAATCCAATATACATTCTTGCTTTATTGTAAAAGCATTGTCACAACATGTTGAAAAGTCAACATTATAAGGCCGTGTACAATGAAACAAGAATTCTGTACATTAGAGTGCTGGTAACATTGATTTCTTTTATTTATGAATTGAGCACCAGTCATATTGGCTGATTTTTAATGCTTTATGAACTACATTTCATATTTCATCAGAATTTGTTTAGGACTTTTAGGGTACCCAAAAATTAGAATAATTTCTAGGCAATTTTAAGACAAATGCTCATTTGCTTTCTCTGATAAACAGCCCAACAGCATTGAGATGCCGAATGTTTAGGTTCTGTTTTTTTATTATAAGTCAAGAAGTAGACTTTATCTGAGCCCAGACAGGTAACTAGCAGTCTCACTTCACAACATGGTTGGCTGCCAGGAACTAACACACTACTCCGAAACCACTGTACCATCCATGACCAGGGTAGATAAGACCTAGCCCTCCTCCCTAATAGCTGCCTCCAACCATCCCCACCCTCTTTTTTCCCCACTCAAGCTACCTTTTGAAAGTAAAATTGTCTGCAGGCAGCCATTTAGTTAACCAAATATTAAATAACAACAATAATATAGCTTAGAAACATTTATGAAAAAAATCTTAACAGCTTAAAAATTCCATAAAACAATAATACAAATGTAAACTCCACCCCTGTAAACAATAACAAACCCCCTTTTGTGCTAACACCCCCACAGTGGGAAAGGCAATTTCCCAAATATTTACTCCTAGCCAGCAACACTACAGTGGCCCCTAGCCACCCAGCACTGCCTCAGGGACCGTAGCTATTACTTTCCGACTACCAACCAACACCTTAGTTCTGCACACACTTAAGGTGGACCACCCTACCCACCACTAACCTTGGCCAAGGCTCTTGCCCTCCAAAACCCTAACTGCCCCCAATCACATACATTACCTCTTCTTTCCCCATACTAACACCCTTCCAGAGATGGATGGGTGGGAAAAACTTTTCTTAAGCTAGAATGTTCTAACTAATTTTGCCCCCCTACCCCTAAACCTTCTCCCCCTTCCCAGCTCCTCCCAACAACCCTACCCACTGACCAATCTCTTCCTTACCCCTCCTTCCTACAGTTTCCTGCCAGCCTCCTTTTCTCTCCCTGTCATGTAGGCCTGCCGCCTATCTTTTCTTGCTCTTTGCTGCAGGCCCACCTGACTCAGCTCTTTTGGACCACATCTAGGAGAATGCATCTTTTGGTGCTTATTGTGTAAAGTGAAGTTTTAGCAAATATTCCTGGCATGCAAATGTTATGTATTGGTTCCTAATTATATAAAAAGAGTTAGGTGTAAGAACTCTTCAATGCACAGGGCAGAAAGGTATACATTTCATCCATGACACTTCCCAGGACAGAAACAGTTACAAGTCATCTTTTTCTCAACCTGTAGCATTGTTGGGGAATACTTACATTGGGACCAGGTGCAACAAACCAAAATATGTAACAAATTTTGTTTTTTTAGCTGGCAGCCAGATCTTATCCTCCATCAACAACTCATTGAGACTTTTCTGCAGTGTTCTCTCTGCAGACCTCCTACGCACCCCCAGTTGAGTCAGAGATACAGCTCCCCAATCAGATTTTAACTGAAATTTAAGTTCAGTTTTAAGCGGAATTGTGATGTTTTGTATTTTACATTTGATATAAATAGAAACACAGTTGTTTCAAAGGGGATTTTAACATAGCAAATAGAAAATTTTTGTGGCTGTAAATACTTTTATTTGCAAGAAAATGTAAGGCATGGTATGTGCCATTTTAAATATAGAAAACTACTTTTTAAATAGAGGTCAGGTAAGAGTATTTTTTCACTTGATCCCAGTTAGAAGCTTCTTTGAATGACAAGTTCAAGAACCCACCAAAGCTGTGGTGTGTTGAATAATTAGCTTAGTAGTTCTGACATTCTTCAATCAAGTTCAGGACCTTAATGTCATCCACAATCCATTTATCATAATACATTTGGGGGCTGTGGGTGGAGATATGCAAATAAGCATCTTTACAGTTTATTACCTTTCATTCTTATTATTATGGATGAGGAGATCAAAGGTCACAGATTTACAAATGTAATGAATTCAAAAAAACAATTTTAATAGTCTCTAATCCAAAGAGACTTGACCTTAGATGGACAGCACTCAGTGTGATAGAGCTGCAAAATCAAAAGAGAGAATATCATTAAAAATAGGAGCATTATAATATGCACAACTTTTGAAATCAGCTTTAATAATTTATCTTGATTAAATGCCTTATTTGCAAAGTTGTTGCACACGTTGAAGAGGTCATCATAGTAAACGCAGCTAAACATTATATAAACGTCCTGGAAACGGCCGTAGGCTTTACTTTCTTTGTCTCCACCTTATATTTTCCTGCTCATATTTTGATTTTATTCTTTACACTTGTACCCATATACAATGACATTCTGTGAAAATTCTGAGCATTTTGCACTATTCTTGCAGAAAGTAGAGAGTGCATTAAAATAATTTGTTTTCTAAAATGTCCTGGAGCTTGTTCTCTGTGACAATTTTCTAACAGCCAGGTGGGTCTCTGCTGAGTTCTTTTCTGCTGTCTGGGACTATATCTCAGCAGGAAGTTGCAGATAGTGTTCCTTTGATCCAAACATGCAATACAGCTGCCATTACAGACTGGTACACTTAACAAAAGCTAATTAGAAACTAGGACAAAGTTTTTTTATGTATTCTAAATCTTCCGTACAACATTCGTTTGTGTGGATGGAATTCCATATAGGGTTAGCAGCTCCACTCATAGGTAAAAAAAAAAACCCTTACCTACAAAGTTTTTAAACATGTCTGAAGTTTAAAAAGGATTTAATGTTTAAAAATTATTTGTTAATTAATTGTTTTTTTTTAAACTAGAGCCCAGTTGTCTATGATTGCTGCATATATAACATTCTTTACATGCTTACCATGCAAATATTTTTGTTTAGTATTCTTCAGGTAAAAAAATAGCATGTCATACTATGAACAGTATGTGTCTATAAGTATATTTCTTAATGTATCAATAAAATAATATAACTCCAAAGCTTACATCCCAACCGTACTTAGTCGAAGCCAATGTTTCCGTATTTCACACTCATGAAGGCCAAGAAGCCTGAAACAGCTCAGTGCAGTTTGCAATACATTGTATTATAATATTTAGCTGTATCTGGTCTATAAACCAACAGTTCTGGATGAGCAGATAGCTATAGGGCATTAGGAAGTGATTTGCATTTGTAGTAAGTTCCCTTATTTTTGTAATTTGTGAAAACCTAAGGCTACGTACACACTTACAATGCTTCTCGTCCGATAATTGGCTCAGGGCCAATATCGGACGAGAATCTGGCATTGTCCATCGTTCGAACAACCGTCCTGGTGGATCCACGGAAGAAGGACGATGAACAATCGTAATGGAAGCTAAGGAGGAGAGTGCGCAGCAGGGTTCTCCCCCTCCCCTCTCCATGGAGCAGAATGGTGCTGTATGTACAGCACTCGTTCATGCATTATTTGCAACGACAATTATTGCATGTGTGTATCCAGCATTAGACATGTGAATACCTTCTTTTTCAAGAAGAATTTACACTTTGGACCAATAAATAGCATAAGTATGTGTCTCTATTATACCCCCCTAAACTAAATAAATATTGAACCCTTCTTATGAGTATTTGGCACCCAAAAGATGTTTTTCAGAGCACAGCTCTGATTTTATATCTGTTTCTACTACCCAGTAACACAAACAATCTTAGAGCTCAGTGTTTCAATCAATACTGAATGGAAATACCCATTTATACATTTCCTAATCTCTTTTTTTTTTTTTTTTTATATCCGCCTAGGTACCATATCTGTCAATACTATACGAACTCCGTACACAGCTCCCGGTGAAAGTGAAATTCTTGACCTGGATGATGACTTGTACCTTGGGGGTTTGCCTGAAAATAAAGCAGGCTTGGTTTTCCCAACTGAAGTGTGGACAGCTCCTCTGAACTATGGATATGTTGGATGCATAAGAGACCTATTTATAGATGGCCAAAGCAAAGATATACGCCAGATGGCGGAACTTCAAGGCACAGCTGGAGTAAAGCCTTCATGTTCTAGAGAAACAGCTAAGCCGTGCATCAACAATCCATGTAAGAATAATGGAATCTGTAGAGATGGATGGAATCGATATGTCTGTGATTGCTCTGCTACTGGCTATCTTGGCCGCTCTTGTGAAAGAGGTTAGTTTTGATTGTATTTTTATTATTGTAATCATTTTGATTATTGTTACTGCTTAAAATCAATATAAATCTGTTTAAACATGGGTCCTAAACAAATTTAAACATAGGTCCTCATTCCCTTGTTACCCCTATTATTCATAGATTTATATACAAAAAAAAACACCATTTTGGGAGTGTTTTGGTATAAATGATCAAAAACAATATCTTTAATAGTAACCTACACAAAACAATCCACAATGATATAAAACAATGACCAACATGGTACAATCATAAATACTTGATGCAAAAATGTTTCTCCACGCGTTTTGCATACATAGCATACGTGTCAGGAGAAACGTAATTTATTTTTTAGACAACCCTTGTTATCACATATTATACCCATTAAAAGCATGAATAATACTTAATAAAATAAAACAATTACATAATACAGGTAGTCTTCGGGTTACATATGAGATACGGACTGTAGGTTTGTAATTAAGTTGAATTTGTATGTAAGTCTGAACAGGTACATTATTTTAATAAGTGCAATTAGGACCGAGGTTTGTCTCAACATAATATTAGGCAGCATGATGTCAGTTACTGTATAGAATCCTCACTGTGGGGTAATCACAAACAAAGCAAAAAAAAAATAGACATTCATTAACTTAAGAAACAATGGCAGAGTTTGTCTTGGTCATTAAAGAGTTACAAGAGGCTACAGAAAGAGTCCCCCCCCTAAGATCACCCTCAACCTCAGCTGTGTTTAACAAAAAATTTCTTCTGCAAGTCATGCAAGTCCCCGCCTCCCCCCTCCAAGCCGCCGCCCTGCTCATTCAAGCCTCTGTCCTACACACAGCGAGCAGGGAAGCCCTGTTCATATCTATGAGGCGTCCATATGTCGGATGACTCTAACCCGGGGACTACAGATTTTCCTTCATACCACAAATCATGATCCTATCTCAGACAACAGCAGTTTTAAATGTGGTACAAATAGGCACCTTGTTATACGTGATCTAGGCGGGACTTTACATTTTTAGGTACATGTAAACACTAATGGAATGAGATTTAAGTGTTCATTCCAAGCAAACATATAGCTTTACTGCACTGTACCATTTCATTATAAAAAAAACAACAACAATGAGCTTGATAAATGTACAATATGAGCTGATTTCTTTAGGATGCTAAAGCAAGTGTAGCTCTAGTCTCCAGCTCTATGACTGCCATCTCCTAGAATTATAAAGAGTTCGCTGCAGTACAATACAGACAGCAGTTCATGACACACCATATACCCCACAGAATGCTTTGCATTACAAAAAATCCACATCCTGTCAACATTCACTTGGCTAAATGTTTGGCTTTTATTGGGTGAATTTGCTGATGTTGACAATATAGAACCATATGTGTAGTGTAGGCCATCCCAGCCATTTGTAGCCTTTTTTAGAATTATATTGACATACAACATTAGAAATGGAGAATAACAGTTGCAATACAGGGATAGAATGTTGTCACCTTATAGCAAGAAGGAACTTCATGGTAGGGTCATTAGATATTATTTTGATGATTAGAGGAAATCCAAAATGCTTAAAAACAACAATGTTAAATCTATTATCAGATTTTAGTGACTAGTTATATTTTACATGTTTAAAAACAGATTCCTTATAATATTCATTCATGCAAAAAAAAAAAAAACATGCGAATAAATAACAATAAAATTTCACATTGAAACAGCAAATTCAGTTTCTTACACATTTTTTTAGTAGAAAATAGTCCAGATTCACATCAGACACTGTCAATTCTCTGACAATGCTGGTAAGGCATAACAAAAAGAAAATATAATGTTTTAGACAAAGAATACTCAATAGTACAATAGTACTCTTACTTCCTAAAAATCACCATTGTTAGTCCGGAACAAAAGAACAACAATAATGGGCACACCATGTGTTCTTTCCCATTCAAGAATCGACATCAAGGAAATAATCTAAAATTCTGATTGTCAGCAGTGACAGCAGTCAAAATACCCTGGATATAGTTTTGTGTTTTTGATGATAGTGTTTGTCATGTGTTTGTCATGGGAATACAAAAGGGTTGCTTGAAGTAGTTGTCTAAAAATGTTCCCACTATCCTAGTTTTTTTTTTTTTTTTTTGAGCATATAAGATATTTGATCAGACACAATGTCTACCTTCCTTGTTTTCTTTTTTATTGTTTTCTATTGCATACCAGTTGCCCTTAAACATGAATACAGAATACTGTAAGGTAACCCATGCAATCCTAAATTCAGACAAGGAGAAGGAGAAAAGTCATTTCAAGGTAAAATGAAATATACACATGGCTGAAATGGCCTGTAGTTTCCAGTAAATGTATCAACGTAGCAAAATAAAGAGCCAATTTCAGCCTGCGACTTCTATTTCATCAAGTAATATTGTTCAATTCCCAAGTGACTTGTTTTTTGCGTTTAACTCCCAGACAGGCCTAATCTTAAAGGTGGTAGGTCACAAACCAAAACTGTGTCTGTCACAGTTCATTTTTGGAATGAGCAGCAGAGTAGGCGCCGATCCCCTGAACCATTACATAAATAAATAAAAATACAAGCAGAAAAATATAATAGAAACCAAAGCAGATTTTTTATTATTCTCCATGCTGTGACAATTTTGACTGTGCAAATACAATGCATCATCAATGTTATGCTGTTTTTATTTTGTGTGTATGGGATTTTTTATTTTTGATGTATGGAGATTGTTCTGCTGCTGGTTTTAGTAAAGCTGGCAGAGGGCTTAACCAAACTGTCAGCTAAATTACAAAATCATTCAATTAAGTATGCAATGTGTACCCCCCTGTGGCAAAATACAGCTACTGCATATGGTCAGAAGGGAGATAAGTGGGGAAGAAAAACTGCTTGCATATTGCCATCATTTAAACAGGAGCAGACAGCATATGCTGATTTGCAAATAAACAAGAGACATGCATCTCTGTAGTTCAGTTGACACAACACATCTTAGAACTCTCTCTCTCTTTTTTTTTTTTTAATCCAATTTACAGATTTTCAAATGTGCTTCAAATGCTGAGTGATAATCAAAAGTTCCAGGCATTTCACAAAGATTGCCTTTTCTGCTTTGTTTGCTGCTTCTGTGCATTGATGGGTTGGCACAGTGGCACTGAAAATAGTTAAAAATAAGCATGATAGGGTATGTCAGAGGGGTCCTCTATCCCCTTTTCCTGCTTAACTGTCCCCCTAAATATAAATTACCCAGCTAGAACAATAAATGACAATATTGAAAACAGCAGTTAAAGTATAAAACAAAACCTTGCACCTAATTCAGGCTGCAACAATGTTCTCAGCAATCAAATTGGATAGCCAGAATTCCTTGAGGTAGGATGGGCAGGAGGCTCTTTAGTTCCTCAGCTCACAAGGTTCTTTTACCTGCTCTATCATGTAGACCAGGGGTCCCCAACCCCCCGTCCTTGGCCCACTAGTGGGCCGTGGCTGTCTGACAGCTGGGCAGCGAGATCACAGAAACCAGCGGTCCCACAGACCATGTCCCCCGTATGTATCATAGGCTCAGGACTGTGGGTTTTATCTCTTGACACAACCGGCCCACTGTCCCATCGCAGGTCTGAGAGACTGTACAAGTTCCGGCATTATCTGGGGGAAATTTCTTCCCCTTTGAGTGACACAAGGCTCTCCGCGCATGCCCGGTCTGGAGTCCATGAGTTATGTGGTTCTTAGGTCTGAAAATGTTGAGGACGACTGCTGTAGACCACCCCGTATCTCCCTGTAAGATAATAAAACCATCCATAAGGCTTGCTCTGCCCCCCCCGAACCCGATGAACGCTATTTAAATTTTGGTTTTTTTTTTTAAATATACATATATTGATTTATTAATAAAGACAGTAATGTGTATGTTAGAGTAGAGCATTGCTCTTTGCACAACATGCATCCTGCATTTCCTGTTTTGTGACAATCATAACTGAAATGAGAAGTTGGGTAATTATCTGAAATTGGGACAAAGAAATACCAACCTCCTAGTGCTGGGGATATTTCTTTTACTTACATTTTTTTGAGCTACAACCAGGTTCATACATTTCCATCATACAAATAAAACAAGTGCAGGAAAAATAACATAAGGCGTACAATGCATAATCCTCTTTCTCATAACGGTTCCAAACCATTAGCATCTCTGTTACAATTTTACTATATAGAACACGGGGAACGGGGGTGGGGGGGGGCATATAATCAAAAGAAAGGAAAAATATCTACAATTAAAATAGAAAAAATTTAGGAGGGGTGCTGGGGATCTTTACTGGAGGTGAGCATACCCCTATGACTTATCAGAACCAGGTGATGGGGTATAACACTGGATTTAGGAAGGTTGACGATGATGCTTTTACTTTTGTCTTCTCATTCACATCTTTTAGAGGTGTTATGATGATATATTGGCCAACATATTGCTGGTCTGTAATCAAAAAAGGGTAAAATCCATGCCCTAATGGTTCTTTTTCCATTTAAAAATGGAAACTAAACCGAAGAAACCAATAAAGGGTGCAGTATTCTACCTGTGATACAATTTTACATTACTGTCTATGAGAGTCAATATTTTTATAGCATAAATCCCAAATTGCAATTTAGGTATACAGGACATTGAAGAGAGCAGAAATGTTCTAAAATAGAAAATTGATGGTGTTTCCCCTGACACTGTTAAATACTGTAATTTTCACCTTAGGATTCAGGTCCTTTTGTATGGCAGCAATCAATGTATAAAGCACTCCCTTTTGCAGCAATGGCAAGTACATGCCAAGTGTCACCTTCCTAATATAAAAATAGGTATGGCATTTTCCTTTATCAGTGAATGGCATGTAAGAAACCAGCTTATTCTATGAAAATATTTAGCCTTAGCATACCAGAATAACTAGGTTTTATGGAATTTCTATTTCCCCTTCTAGCTTTGGAAGATGTAATTAGACTTTAAGATATGATGAGCTCTTGTCTTCTAGTTCTTGCTGTACAGAAAGTGACATAAGACTGTGCCATGCGGAATCTCTGCAGTGCTTCTGATACACAATAGAGGAATACATCAATCAAACTCAGACTGCTCATATTAACTTTCCAGATCCCAGACACCTAGCCTAACACACTATGGCAGCACTATCCAAAAACACGGTTTAAATAAGATCTTAGGAGCAAATTTCTTAAACACATACAAATTCAGAAAACCTAAATACTTGCCATAGGGTAATCATTAAAATAGGCATTATAAAAAAAATAGGGCTTTGTTTTTAAACTTAAGAGTTAATACAAATAGCCAAATTAATATAAAATCCTACCTAGCTGACATGAGACTATATATATCTTGGTAAGCTCATGAGGGTCTATTTAAAAAGCAGTGAATGTGAAATTCACTGAACATTCTCTAGTAGAGAATCATCCAGGTCTATGCACTTTCAATGGTAGTAATTGATTCTCCAATTGAAAATGTTAGGTGAATGTTCGATTCTCAGCTTTATTAATTAGCCCCGTCAATGATAATAAAGTGTTCTGGTGATCTATAGTAAGCCAAACACTGTGTAAACATTTTATTACGCATCCTAAATACATTAACCTACCAATGCAATGGATTTGTATTGCCATCCATCCAGTCTTGATAGTTGCACAACCTCACAACATTGCAAAGCCAGCCTTTCCCTCTCAGGGCACAGCCATCTTCTTTTTCTTTCTCATCCCGTAGACCAGAGGTCGGCAAACTCTGGCTTTTAGGCCAGATACGGCCTAGCCGGTAGTTTATTCCAGCATAACACCCCCTGGCCGATCTGCCCTAATCCTGGCCAGCAACCCCGTGGCAGAGCCGGAACATATTACCGGAGCTGGACCTGCCTTGAGCCTCCATGTTGTGGCTCCCTTTCCTATTTACCGCAGTCAGGGTTAACACGTCTGCTGCCGGGGTAAATAGGGAACATTCCCTCCCCTCCGTATGCATTGAGAGGGATTTCCCTTCAGGGGCCGTTCCTGGTGGGGGGCAGAGCCATTAGGGCGAGACTCAAGAGAAAGCCTGGCCCAGTGTGCTCCTTCCTACCCCTGAAATGGCCTGGTGGCCAAAAAAGTTTGCTGACCTCTGCCATGGACAATGTTTGGCCATCTTGATTGGCTTTGGCCAGTATGGCCTAACTTCTGTGCAAGTGCCAATCAGCACTTTGCTGGATACTTGGAGTGATCAGGCAGATAGAAAGGATGCCTGTTTGTGGATTCTTAAAAGTGGAAGTTTAGTTCCACTTTTTTATTCTAGATGATCTAGGTCTTCTCCTTGCCCCAAGCCCCTGTTTATATTAAACAGTAGTTCCCTATGTTCAGTGAAAGTGTAAATGCAACACCACATATATCCTGGTTTGAGTGTGTATTGAAAGATTAATATATGTGGATGTAAATGGGAAAGGTAGCTTATTTGATGTAAAGGTTCCATTCTCTGTGGAACAATCGGTTTCTGGACAATCAGGAGTTATTCCCAGGAAAAGATTTTAAACATTTTAAACCTTTATTTTCATTTTGTGCTTGATGGTTAGATGATATACAATCCAAGCACAATCTGTCCCCGGCCCACGGAGCACGCCAGGACATTAAGCAACTTCCCAAAGGTCAGGGAAATGAAGTTGGAAGGTCAATGTTGCTTCACAGTTAGCGATAGTGTGTTAACCATCTGTAGTATGCATTAGAAAAGAAATAGAGCAATATAATTGGGGCATTTTATCAGTATTTAAAAGAAATAAATAATCAATAGTGTGTAAATTGAATTACTTTAAAATAGACTGGCATCAGGACCATTGCTCTCTAATTTGTGATAAATAGTGTGAGGGAAAGGACAAATAAAGCTAATATGAATCAAATTTTCAGATACATTTTTATCTTAAGTTGTTGGCTGGGCTGATTCTTTGGTAGTGATAAATGTTTATGATGGTGCCATAAAGAACCGTCAAGTCTAGACTGGCTGGCAGAAGGAGTAAATTTGGTCCTACACAAGAGGCACTGCACTATTATAATGTTGCCACCATAGTAATATGTCCCAAACCCATACAAATCCACAGACACAAGATACAAGCCAAGAACCTTGGTGTTTCAAATACATTTTCTTGTGTTTTATGGATGCAAAACCTCTCATAAATGGTTAGTTTCCTCCAAACTTGGTCCATAAAACATAAAACATGTGGTTGCAAATCTCTTTCGTAATATGATTGGCATTCCCAATAA
This sequence comes from Pyxicephalus adspersus, assembly GCF_032062135.1. Taxonomy (NCBI): domain Eukaryota; kingdom Metazoa; phylum Chordata; class Amphibia; order Anura; family Pyxicephalidae; genus Pyxicephalus; species Pyxicephalus adspersus. The sequence continues at coordinate 134,349,570 of NC_092861.1, forward strand.
AATGCAATGACCATAGCAGTTGATTTACATAGAAATAAATGGATGGTTCTTACATTTAGTAAACAATATGACACATGGTTTACCTGGTTATTAAAAAAATAAATTTACTCATACAAATGATTGGATCACTAAAGCGAGTAAAGTTTCTTTTTATTCAGTATGTTAATGTCCATTAAGATAAATATTATATAAATTATTCAGCACTATTAATTAGATATTCAGCACTATTAAATATTAATTAGATGGCCTAAAACTACCATTAAGTACTGTAATTTACCTTGGTACCAGAACTTT
>NC_092861.1:134350545-134354755 GCF_032062135.1 Pyxicephalus adspersus
CTGCCTAAAAATATGTTGAGACAAACATCTGTCCTAAAATAATGTACCAACTTACATACAAATTAAACTTAAGAACAAACCTACAGTCCCTATCTCATATGTATAGAGGCGAGGGGCTTTATATATATACTGTAAATCTATATACATACATTTTCAAATATGATTGTTCCGAAAAATGTAAACAATCTGCTTAGAATAATTACATATGGCTGATCACGTTGGCATGTAACAAACAAATGAAAAAAAGTATATTGTTTCCCCTAAATCTATTGTAACTCTTACAAGAGGGCTTTTGCATTGTATTTGCTTCACGTTCTTTTTATTACTCACTAAATCTAGCTTTATAAGAGCGTTAAAACCTGCAATTTATAGAGGCAGCAACATGCACTTTTATTTTGTTTTTTATCCTGCTGCCATAAAGTAAGCATGATTTATTTTGGCATTATGATCTTTTCCTGATTATACATAAAACAAAAAACATCAGTCTAATCTCAGGGTTGGTTTCGTTTTTTTATGGAATGCGGCAGATGGAATGACAGATGTCACATCAATATAATTTGGCTCACACTCTCATTTCCATTGTTGAACACAGCGAGAGTCTATCTTTAGGTTAAGACTCTCACAGGTATATACTATATACAGTAGGTCTAAATGAGTCTTTTATTAAAAAAAAAACAAAAAAAAACATATCAAGCAAAAACGTGTATAGGTGTTTGCATTGAGTCACAATAAATGTTGTATATAAAACACAAATGCACAAACACCCTTTTCTTATTATTTGAAAAAAAAAAAAGGAAAATTATTTTTTCACTTATATTACATAATCCCCCCTCATTTAAAAGTCCATTAGGCTTTTCCATTCGTAATCCATTTTGTGTTTTTAGCAGCAGTAGTTTTAGTGTGCAATGACTGTTTTCTTTCCTGTTGTAATGTTTGTAAAAGCTTTTAAAGCATGATTTGTGAATTTCATGTTTCAAGTTGCCCATCCTGTTGACCATTTGGTACATAACGGTAACAAACACAAGCACATTCACTTGTTTGCTTGGAAAAAGGAACAGACTTTATTAATGCCCCTCAGTACTGAAGGAGTTTTTATAGCACAAAATATAAAATATCCGAGGACAGCTTTTTAAAATGTCTCTTTTATATAGCTTTTAACATAAGCATCCATTGTAAAGTTGCTTCTCTCCAAAAGATTAAGCATTATATTTGCCATAAAAGTAAATTTACATTTCAGTATTGTTTAAACATGTTTGTTTGGCCCAAACTTTTTTGTTTTGGATAAATTACAAAGGTATAAAAAACCCATCCATTTATTTTTTTAATATCTTCATTTGGGGAAACAGAGTTCATCTCATCAAAGCGATGATAATTTCACTTTCTAGACAGCTGTCAATGGAAGAGGTGACCTCATTGGAAGTCCTCACCTTTTGTTCTGGTGACTACTCTTTAATTGGATTCTGTAGTAGGAAAAAAATTACTAGCAACATTTTTGAGTTGGAGATTTTCATCAACCTCTTCTATGTATTGGTGGAGATAGGAAATGGCTAGAACATCTTTTTCTGGAACTGTTTGGTTATCACTTGTCCTGCTGTGAACTGGTAACCCAGTAAAATAGGGTACAGCGAATCTCCCAACAAGGATCCCTATTCTAGTGACATAGATGGATTTTGTTTTGTGGTTTTAGAAAATTTTGCATGAACAAGTTTAACCGTTTAATAGAGAGAGAGAGCAATACAACACTAACAGTTGATTTTACCCCAACCAAGTCTTTCTATTTTTTTTTTTTTTGTCATGGGGGAACCCTTGCAAAAACTTTCAGGTCTTAAGCAACCCCTTCTTTATAATCAATACAACCATAGCAGATAGTATAATAACATAGTGGCCAGTGGAAAGAATGCCTTTTACATTGCTGACCATTGGAAAGAATGTCACCCCTACAGATAGCCAAAAGGATCATTGGTGTCAGTAAAACTGACCTGAAAGGCACAGATTCATTGCTCAACGAACCCCTAACAACCTCTGGAGGAACCCTAGGGTTCTACAGGACCCTTATTGAGAATTGCTGCCCTAACCACTCAATCTACAGCTGGAAAATGTTTTGTATGAATTCAGAAACTGAGATGAAAAGCATTCTCATGTCACTGTTCTTTAGTATAAAAAATATTGGGCCTTTCCCATAAGTTAACTGACAATTTACTGGGCAATAAAAAAATTACTTAATTCTCATGAGCAAAATTGTTCATCCTGATCTGCTGGTTCACAGTAAGGATACAGACTGATACGGTAATTTATTCCAAATTGCAGAGGTTTCAGGTAGAATACAGCAGTACAGAGGTATTACAGAAGGAAGTACCATATCTGAAATTCACAAAAATGGGTTTAGTTGGAAAACGTGTGTGGTCATCCACATTATGGCTTGTTACTATACTTTCCAGTGTTTTAGATTGCATATAACAGGACCAGAAGCATCTGAACTCAGCATCAGTTGGTTTCCAATAGATGTACCACTATTGTCTGTTGAATTTTGGCTTTAGTTATTTACTACTAGACTATATTTTGAAGTCCAGCTAAGAATGACAAATATTACATCATATCTAGGTGACTGCATTAACTGCCGAGAGAGACATTGAAATGTCATGAAAAGCTTGGACCAATAACAATGGGACAGTTTTCTAACAATTACAAGAATAGAATTTAAAAGTTTCAGTAGTATGAATCATTTCTGTTTATTTTTATACCATTATAGTGACAATCAGTGGTATAAAATACATTGTGTAGAGCACAGTGTTCATGCAAAGTGTATAAAAATGGTTTGAAGTAGGGAAATGCCCAGCAAAGTAGATGTTCCACTGTACACTGGATACATACACCAATCTCCTTTAATACCCAATTCAGAATCCTCTTTAGTGGGTCAGCAGGCTGATACCCATCAAGTTCCTATAGATCTTGGTCTTAAATATTCTGCTGATTTCTTTCAAAGAGGAAGACTCTTTCCCTCTTCGTGCACGTCACCTCCAGTTGTCCTCAGGTCTGGGAGGGGCAGGAAATGAAGACATGTGTGAGGATATGGTTGGGAGTTCTCACTTCAGGCCTGATTTATTAAAGTTTTCCAAGGCTGGCGAGGATACACTTTCACCAGTGAAGCTGGGTGATCCAGCAAACCTGGGATGAATCTGGTCCAGGATTTAAAACATTTGCTAACAAATAGAAAAATGGATTTAAAGAAATTCATTCCAGGTTTGCTGGATTACCCAGCTTCACTGATGTAAATGTATCTTCTCCAGTTTGGGGAGCTTTAATAAATCAGGGCCTTTGCCTTTCTAGTTTTTGTCTTAAATATGTAAATACTTATTATGTACATATACATGTAGAAACTTTTTTTGATAAGTTAACATCCAATGGTTTCTACAGCTCAAACTTTAAACAGATACCTACAATCAAGTCAAGTATTTGTTACTAACTAAATGATATCAAATAATATTTAAATAAGCATAAAATAATGTTTTTAATATTTTTTTCAGAGGCCACTATTTTGAGTTATGATGGAAGCATGTTTATGAAAATACAACTCCCCGTTGTTATGCATACGGAGGCAGAAGATGTGACTTTGCGTTTCCGGTCTCAGCGTGCATATGGCATTTTAATGGCGACCACTTCTAGAGAATCTGCCGATACTTTACGTTTGGAACTGGATGCTGGACGTGTAAAACTTACGGTTAACTTAGGTAACACTCACCAAAACAAAATGAATCTGTTCTCATGAGCTTACATCTTTCTTCTTGCTTGCCCTTTCCTTTTACTTATTTTTTTTTTTTCATTACTTAACGCTAAAAAAATTATTTTTTTCTGCTTGCAAAACTACAGTTTTATATTAACAAACAGTTAAAAAAGAGAAGACCATAAAAGTATGTTTTTTAATATTGAAATTATTACGTTTAATTTATTAGTATGAATATGTTAGTATGTAAATCTAGTGAATATTTTGGTATCTAGTTCTATATTACTTATCTTCTCTTTTTGAACACTCTCTTGAACACTAAAATCACTTTTTTTTATTCCTTTTTAACCTTTATTTCTGTGATTGCACATTTATGTCTTTGATCAAAAGTGAACATAAACCTTCAAAGACCAAGGTCTGCGGCCCTTAGCAAACAGTCTGGTGAACATACTCCACGTTAATTCTTCCACAGAAAAATGTTCGAATAGC
>NC_092861.1:134355880-134357490 GCF_032062135.1 Pyxicephalus adspersus
TGTTTGAAATGGCCATTTTACTTACTTTTATTATGAATATAGAAAGACAATTTTGTGTCTGTAAGTAACTTGATAAAAGAATATATCGATTCACATTGGCCGAATGTACACGTGTCTGTCCCCGGAAGGGTGGACTGTAATTTTATTGGATGTCTGCAGCTAATACCTTGAAGGATAAATATTCATTTCTCATCTATTCTTCCCTATCTAGACTGTATCAGGATTAACTGTAATTCCAGTAAGTGCCTATTCAACATTTTAAACATTTTTCTGCCTTTTATCTATTGATGCATATAAACTATGCCTGATGTGTTTATTTTAACTCAGCATGTTTTCTTTATAAGAATCCTGTCTATTTCTGTGTTAAAATAAAATATAGTTTGGAATATTTTAGGGCCTATTCAGATGTATGCACTGCTCCTTTGCAAGTGAGTGTCTGCACATTTGAAAAAAAAAAAACTATACTGCACTGCAAACATCGCAGTGGGTTACCCTGAAAGTATTGGGGTGCCATTAAGAATACATGACACCGCATTGCACAAGGCCTGGTATTTGTGAATTGGCCCTCAAGTATGTTCACACTTACCTTATATATTATTGTATATTATTAATTATTGTATAGTATTTGTGTTTGCTTAAAGAAGGACTCCAGGAAATTGTAAAAATGCTTAAACTAAGGATAAAAACACAAAAATACAGATGTAACCCTAAATAAGTTTATTAATTAAGGTATACGCTTAAATAAGGTAAATTAGTTTAGGAGAATATAAGGATTGAGATGAGAGATCTTTTGCCTTCCCCAACCCAAGAAGACTTTTTGTATCCATGCATCTCATTAAATAGATATTCTATTACTACCTAAGTGGAACACAGACTTTAATTTCCATTTCCTAGTACCCTTAAAGCAGAAGTAAACCCAAGCTACTCCTCTATCCCCGTTCCATGGCGGGATGTGGCCATCCTCCTTTTTTTTCCTATTCCTCTTTACAATCTTCAGCTATCTTGCTTGGCTGCAGGGGTGGAGGGGTTTATCCATTTCCAGCACGCGCAGCTCGGCTATTAGCAGGAAACATGGAGTGATTAGGCAGGTAAGATAAATTACTACAGAAGGGACAGCACCTGTCTCTTTCTGCAATAATAACCTACCTGATCATGAATTTCCTTATTGTTCCACCTTTAATTTTATCAGTTTTGTTTTTTGCATTTATTTCTTTGTTATGTTTAGTGCTCACAGAGGGGAGGGACGCACTCCTATCCTTCCTGGTTGAATATTATGCCATATAGACCAATCTTAAGTCTGGCAAAGCTAACAAAAAGATTTGCACCTTCGTAGGATGGAGGGGAAACACTGTGCAGTTAACTGCAGTACTAACCTACCTTGGTGGGAAATAATATCATTTAGCTGGAGAATATAAACCCTGTCAATTGCCTCTTTCCTAGAGAAAGCTTAAGTAGGATATATCCGCTGAATAGGTTTATAGCAAAGGATTGTTACTCCTAACTAGTTGGATTGGACAAATTTTCTATATTTCCTATAGGCAACATTAGTCAGGTAAACACAGGACACATACAAGCAGAGTGCACCAATGAGTGCCATGGCTGCACTTTGT
>NC_092861.1:134358064-134387129 GCF_032062135.1 Pyxicephalus adspersus
TTTTTTATTTGTTCCAGGATTGCCTTCTAGGCTTTGATAGGCGGATCCCCCAACAAACGTGTTATAGTATGTGCATGTCAGGCTAAATATAGCTTGCCTATGGATCTGCTCATTTACCGCTGAATGGTCAGGCTTTAGCATACTGTATATTGCCAACTTTACAGTATCCATGGCAGCAACTTTCATACAATCAGTCCATCTCAGCACTATTGATCGCAGATGATGCTGAGACGTGAAATGGCTCTGTGCTCTCCTGTTCAAGTTAGTTAGCTGAAGGCTGTAAATTATTGAACAGTCTCTGTCCAAGTATGAGGAAGGGGCTTACAGATTTCCTGGAGAACTTTTGTTTAGCAGAACACAAAAAAATCAAGTACAATTTAATTATTTATCATTTTTTACACATAATTATTCACATACTGTGATAAGGATTTTGCAATATTTATTGTTAAAGAAATGAAATGTGGACTGTGACTTTATTTTAATTCATTTTGATTAGAAAAAATGTACAATCTCAGCTATTCCAAGGCACAAAATACCTTCTACAAAACAATAAATGAAAATTACGTTCATTTTAGGACCAAAATCCATTAAGCAAAATAAAAAAAGAAAATAACACTAATACCTAATGAGTAGTTAAAAAACATACTAAAAGATATATTTTAGAGGATATAAATAAAGATTTTTGTACATTTTTTACGCCTGTTATTAAATATATTGCAGCTTGTTTACTGGGTAGAAATAAAAACCAAACAGAAAAACCTGCCAGACAGATTTATTGGGTACTTTTTGTACTTCTGCCTGATTGTTCAAATGACATTTATAATGACTGGCTTCTGGTGTCAAAGTAATTTTCTTTAAGGTTCTTGTCTGCAGTTATTTTTTGAAGAAGTGTTAAACTGTATTTACTTCTTCTTCTGTTTTTTTTATAATGGACTGGCTTAATTTATTTAGAACTCTTTTTTGGAGTAAAAGAGAAATAGAGTCCGTGAGCTATGGTGAGGCAAATAATGTCCTCTTCTATACATATGTATCTCAAATTGGCAATTTACTTGTTTCTTTTAGTTTTACACTGCTGTAATATTACAAGGTTACTGCCTAATGTATTCATCAAGGTTTTTGGATGCATTTGGCTGGGGCCGTGTATAATTTATCAACCAGTGTCATTTTCATGCATTCTTTATCTATATAGGCTATATGACCAAATTGCTTGGGAGTATAGGTTTACCTTTTGCCCAGGTAAACAAAAGTACTATCTAATTTGGTTGAAAAAAACTTATATGCTCATCAAAATCAAACAATCTTCTTCAATAAAAAGTTACTAAAATTTAAACAACTTTAAAGAAAGTGTTTAGGAAACTTAGATTGTTTTATTTTCAAAATTGTTAAAGATTAGAACCTGCCTAGCATCCTTTCCTTTCCCTTTTCTCCAATCCCTTTCCATTTCTTTTTACCTCTTCCCTACCACCTTTTTTCTTCCATTTCTTCCTAATTCCTTTCCTTTTCCCCTACTTCCTTTGTTTGTCCCCTGTTATTTTCCCTTTCTTCCTTTTACATAGTTACATAGTTAGGTTGACATTAAATTCAACCACTAGGGAAATAAACATATCCCAAATATAAAACAGTCATTTTCCTTTTCTTCCTTTTCCCTTCTTCCTTTCATTTTCTCGTTCCCTTCGTCCTTTTGTCTTTTTTTCTTCACTATTTTCTCTCCTTTTGCCTTTCTCCCTTCTTCACTACTTCTGTTCTTTTTTGCATCCTTCATTTTTCCCTACTTCCTTTCCTTTTCATTTTCTTTCTTCTCCACTGCTTACTTTCTTTTCTTCTTTTTTTCGTTCTATTTCTTTTCTCACCCTTTCTGTCCTTTCTTTTTGTGGTATATTATGCAATGTTCCATTTTACTAAATTACGAAGTTACTTGCCATCTAAATTCAGAACTTATTAATATTAATCTGGGTGTTCTGAATATTATGAGAAGAGGATAAAACATCCACCACCATTCAGATAAAACTGATAATGATCTATGAGTGCCATTGTTATTAATACAAATATTCATAGCAAACCCCATCGATTTCATTGTCCTTAGTGATGGATTCACATAGTATCAATACATTTGTACAATTTCCAAAATACCCATTACAGCACTTGAATGAATAATGGTTAGGCTTAGAATTGATAATTGCATTGATTCTTCCTTGGAACTATGGAAAAGAAAACCTTCCCCAGAGCGACTTATTTTATCAGTGGATGTTATCTTCCTGTTTCCCCTTTTTACCCATATTTACTCCACTTTATTATGAATCGTTCAATACTTAGCTCTCTTGACATTTTTTTTAGTCCTTTGTAAAAATGTAAGTGGATTTTTCCTGTTAAATTTGAGAACAGCATTTTTAGCTACTATAATTACATATAATTGCTTCATTATTATTCCTCTTGGCTGTGCCCAGTGCATATCACAGGTAAATACAGCCTTTTAATTGCAGCTCATGGCTAAGCGTTGGACAATCAAGAGAAGCTCATCATGATTCAGTTCAAGTACTTCTAATGAAGAGATAATTGTTTCTACTTAAAGCTTCTACTTTTAGTTGAACAAAAAGTTATGTTTATTATGTTTAATCTTTTATCTGTAATAAGGCCTTTTTAAAATGCTGTTATGATTATTTTGAAATGAACACAAACATATTTTTCTAAATGCAGCCAATATATACTGATCAACTGATGAATAAAAATACATCGAAGGCTTGATTTAAAATTTAGGAAATGTCACATATTGCTTTATACGTGGAAGCACCTTGCATTGTCACCATGTGCAATATAAGCAGGGATGGCAATGGGGCTCTGGCAAGTTGCATTTCAAAAAATTTGGGAGAGGGAGAGTTACAAAGGTATTGGGTTGATATATGATATGTACACCTAACCAATTAAATCATTTGCAAGCTAAATCCTAATTTTTCCCTTGGATGTATTTGTTTATCTGTTATCTAAGATGCAATAGGCAAGCTGACAGTGTCTCATGAAAGTAAAAATGTCTGAAAAGGTGGATAATTAAAACTAAGCATATGATAAAAAAAATCATAACTAGAGCTTACTTTTAGAGAAAGCCCAACTAAAACCCACAATTAAACAATCAGTCATGCTGCTTAGTGTAAACTTCAAGCATTACCTGTAGAACTGAACTTTACAAATTTAAATGTATCAAAAATAGGGATGCTTAGAAGGAAATAGTGGTAGAATAAAGTACAAAGCAGAAAGTATAGGTGATCTATGTTTTCTGCTGATTTTTATTGTTTTACCAGAAGTAACATTTGATATTTTTATATATGCTCAGCCTTAATTTTTTTTAAAAAATTGACATGTTTTATTTAAAACCCAATTCCCACTATTCTTCTTTTTGGAACTTCCAACTTGAAGGGGAGGACATGAAGGACCCCAAGTAATCATTTATCAATGGTTGACCAAGGTCCTTTTTAAGTATTCTCCTGAATCCCAAATCCTGCTTTTCCAGAGGGAAAAATTAACTTTTCAATATTTCCATTGTGGACCGTGGACCCATTATGGAAAAATTGCCTTTCTTTCTGTCTCTGATTCCTGTTCAAGAAATAAAGGTTTCAAATTTTATGTAGATAGTAAGACACTGACAGCAATTAAACCATTGTTTGAATGTTAACCTCTCATCACTCTATAGGTAAAATTGTCTTTTTGCGTCCCTGTTGGTGATAATTTCCTTTACTTTCTGTCTTGACATGAAATTAGAGTAAATCTCCAAAGTTGGGACATGGACATCAATTAAAACATGACAAAGGCTCAAACTATCTTTTGCTCAGTCCAAAACTGGATTATACAGATGCTGTATCATATTATTTTGCATTTGTAATAATTCATTTTACCATATCTACATAGCCTTTAAATATTTAGAACATTCATTGTTTTGGCATGTATGATTTAAAAAAATAATCTCACAGTCCATATTTCTAAATATTTTTTTTTATTTTTAATATTATTATTTTTCATTGCAGATATTTGATACACAATGTATTATGCATATATAACTTCCACATATGTAGTTTTACTACCAATGTTTATTTGACATAACTGGGCTCAGACTGTACCAATAATGTTTGTTTCAGCAAAGCTGATTTTCATCCATAACTCTAATTATTATAGTGCTTACAGCTTTCACTTGTCTTGATTATATTTTTTTCAATAACTAATTTTACTTAACTATAGCTCCACTTATTTTATAAAAAGATGAAATAGTAAAATGTAACAGTAAATTGCATGAAAATAGTCATCGATACATGACTAACTAATGAAAATGCAAAGTTCTGTAATATTTCATGACCAGTTCTAACATTCTGATTTTTTTTTTAGTAAGTAAGGTATTACACAATAGCATCATAGGCTGGTTTGTATTATTTCCTTTTTTCATTGCACATGCATTACAGTGATATCTGCATGACAATTGCTTTGATGAGGCTCTTGATGGTCGAGAGTGCTTGTATAATCTGTGCTGCAAAGGCCACTTGTAAATTCTATCATAAACTTTTGTAACGTGACACTGCAGGAACAGAAGGAGTTTTAAAACAAGCCCAAAAAGTTATTGATTGGGCATACATTTTTACACTGAGCTCTGCGGCTAGAGAGCTTAGTGAGGAAATGCATGCCCAATCAATAACTTTTTTTCTAGTTTTGAAAGAATGGAGAAAGAATAAATGTCAAATTTTACTTATGTCAATGGCTTTGTTACTAAAAAAAATGTATGTAGTAATCTTGTGAATTAATCAGTCCACAGTACCTTCAGCTACAGAGGTCAGGGAGGGCATCAATGGTTAAAAACCTTTTTCTTCTAGTTTGGAATATATAAATACCTAATATTTGTAACGTATGCAGTTCAACTAGGTTTGTTAGAAACATATATGCCCATTCAAGCATCAGTGGACTAGTATAATGGTCAGTAGGATCCAAATAATACACTTTTTTTAAAGAAGAGAGGGTACAAGGATAATCAAAGCAAACCCCTTGTTAACATATAAAAAACAGTTTAGGCCACAGCTAGAATAGACCAGAGAAATGACTGTCCCAAACACACAGCAAGGACAGTTCTCTGCAGTATGCTGTCACGGGACATGCTTTTAATTACTCAGGCTGTTGCTACTTTTCAAAGTTTTCCTCTTTGCACACCTCTTGTTTTAATAGCAATGTATTTAGTTGATATAAAGTTAAAAAACAGTTGGGTTTTACAGCAAATCTATACCCGTCCAATCCTTGAATCTGTCGAGGATGGGGCCATCTTAGCCATTAGAAAGATCTGCAGTTACCTTGGTGCTGAGTATGTCACCTGCTATGATACCAGCCATTTAAAGGCTGACATGAGCACACTGGGAATTATGACAGTTTTTACCAGAGGCATTTATATGACTGTAGAATACACTGTGCATATGAAAGTAGGCAGACTGTAAATGAAAACACTGCAGAGAACGTCACCGGTATGCTTGATTGATGATAGAGATCATGTAAGCTAACAATGGTGACCTGGTTTTAAAAATAATACAGCTTGCCAGGATGGTATTCAGAGTTTTGGCCTTCAATAACTTCTGAATCAGTGACCCGGAATGAGTAGGCAACTCAGATGTTAAGTATCCGCATGCTTGTTTCAGGTGTGATTGGAACTGCTGAAATCAAATGATGAGTTTTACATCCAGGCAATTAGCTTTCTTTAGAATGAGTTTAGCAATGGCAGCTTCCATCATTTGTCAGGATAGGTCCAACATTAATGAAACATTCCTAAGTTAAGTTCCCTTTTGCAAAACAATTAAATCAGTGGGTTTAGTTCTGCTTTAAAGAAAAGAGCTAAATACTCTCACAGTATAATTTGCATAATAAATGTAGTGGTAATAAAAAAATGTAAATTAGGCTGAAATATACCTAAAATGAGCCTTTGATCTGTTGTTAATGCTTGTTTTTTTACTAACCCTAGCCTTAAACATTAAGGGATTTTTACTTACCCTTTGAGACATACAGTATGGTAGCCCTGATTGATATTCTTTCCACGTGTGCTGTTAGACATCAATAAACAGAAACCAATTTGCAATGGAAAATAATTCAGTAAAGCGTAAAACAATAAAATAATTGAAATGCACACAAAAAACCTGCGATAAAACGTCTAGGCTTTGAGGCTGATAAGCAGCTTCAAAGACATCTTAGTATGTAGCATGTCAAATATACAAAGTTATGTTTCTTCTCACAGATAAAGTGTCAAAAGCAAAAAGGATTGCAAAATAAATTAGCAATAGCTGTTCTTCACAGAGCTGCATTCAGCTGATATGATAAGGAGGAGGGCTAGCCTTGGATGACGGATTATATTATATATACCCTTTAAGTAGGACACATGGAAGAATGAGGACATGCCGCTCTATACTTAAATGTATGTAACTTAAACCAGTAAAGACTGAGGATTTTATCAAGAAATGCCATTTCTTACCATAACAGTGAGCAGGGTATGAAATTTGATTAAATAATAAACTCAGAAGGGGAAGTATGGAGTGAAATTGGATATGTAGCCTGGAGCAAGGCAGCCACATAGAAATGAGCAGGTCATGAAATGGCACATCATCATTAAACGTATAAAAAAGGATTTATTTTATTTTATTTTTGTACAGCAGAAAAAATGAAAAGACTGTGAAATGTTGTATTGCCAAAATTCCTGTCTGTTACATCATGGAGAAATCTGCCTCTCCCCAGCAATTTAGGTTTGGGTTATAAATCATTTATTATTAAAAGGGACTGTGTAAGTAAGGTAGCTGCTATATAACTGTATAAAAACATGTAGAATAAAAGAAACATACATTCTGCACACATACATCCAAAGCTGAACTCCTGGCAGACATAAATGACACAGATTTTTATGAAACTGTATTTAAATCAGGCAATGTTAGTACATAAATTTAGCTTGCAGCCTCATGTAGGCCCTGTACAACAAAGCAGAATTAGAATAGCCCAGCCTGTCTCTACCTTTTTAGCATAGGGGGACCCTTGAAATAACTTTTCAGGTCTTAGGGAACCCCTGCTATTATTACTATATTCACAGTTTACAGTATATTAGTGTATTGGTCAGTGAGAATACCTCTTACATTGCTGGCCATTTGAAAGAATGTCACCCTTACAGATAACCAAAAAGATCATTGATGTCAGGTAAACTGACCTGGAAGGTCCAAAATGCTCAAGGAACCCCTAGAAACTTCTGGAGGAACCCTGATGGAAAAACACTAAACTAGGAGATAGAAAGCAGGACAAGCTTACACCTAAAAGCATAAATACAGTAGAGAAAAATCAGGTCTGCTCTCCTCCCATACCGGGCTGTGCTTTTTGCCAGGGCTGTGTAAATCTCAGGACTTGATGGGAATACTGTTTGCTCGGAGTTCAGCTTTGATGTTTGTTCATGTTTGTTGGCATACATCTTCCTTTTTAGGCACTCAGAACTGATTAGGTTTGAACCAAGAGAATAGAAATGAGTTCCGATGATGCAGTGCTGGTTTTCTATAATTTATCCTGTGCAACCTGTACTGTCAGTAAGATGCTGTTTTACATACAGCACCTGGTTATACATAGCTAGAAGGGAAGTTTCCAACATTATTTCACTCTAAATCAATATTCAGTAAGGTAGCTAGTTTTCATGGAAATTTAACAATTGTATTATTTTTTTATATTCTTGTATATCACTCCAACATTCCCTGGCAGGGATTCTTCATCCATGTGTTTCAATAGAAAGAATTGCTTCTCCAACTGGAAAAGTTTGAGGGAATGTAAAATGTACTGCTTTATAAATATACTCCAAAATGCTTTCCTTTTGTTTTATTATTTAAAGTGTACATAACAAAATGTTTTCCTTTTGGTCATTTTGGTTAAAGTAAGAATAGGTTATACTTTGCTTTATCCTGTCGTAGATATTTCATCAAATATGTCTACTAGAAACATCAATCCATTCTAAATCACGATGACCCAATGCTGGACAAAATTTACTCATCACAGACCTGCCGCTAGATGACAGAGCCCATTACTGTGGTAATAGGTCAGGAAATCCTGAAAAATGTCAACATTTTAAAAAGAGTCAACACAATTGGCTGAATAAACCTATAGAGACTAAAAGTATCTCGGAAAAATATGCTGGATTTGTTTCAGTGGAAAGACACCCCAAGGCAGAATTCTAAGGCACTTCCATAGAATTAGTGTGGAAATGTTCTTTCAGATACAAAATGAGCATTTTAGCCAGTATAATAGGAAGAATTCTAAGACTTTTACACTATGCATGATGTGCCTAGCTTAATCAATCCCGGTGCCAACAAACCATGCAGGACTGACATAAACAGGTCAGAATGGGGAGGGGTTGTCATTCAAAGCAAAGGAATACATAAAAGCCTAAATGCTACAGGAATTGGCACCCTCATTAGGAGTCTCCAGGGAGGGTTGGATATATCTCAAGGGGAAGTAGAAAACCCCTTTAAAATAGAGCTGACTGTAAACTATAGGAGTCAAGCACGACTGCACAGTGCAGAAATTTCTCCGGGCTATCAAGAAGTCCCTTTTCATGTTAATCACTTAGAACAAAAAATGGCTAATTATGCTGTCTTTATATAAAATAATTAAAATCCATTTTTGCTTTAATGCTTACAACTTAGATTATGTAAAACATAATTAGCATAGTACATTAGCCAGTCTTTGCAGTGCTCCAAGCTGTTGAAATACACACAAAATAAGATGGTTGTTGTACAATAGAATCTATTAACAAAAGTTGTTGTTTAACAAGATACAGGAAAATAATTAAACATTCTTTTTTTCTGTATAAAAGCCTTTAGGAAATGTCCCAGAAACACTACAGCCTGTAAGTACAAAGATGTTGTATGAATAGCTTTTTTAAAGGGAACTGAAATTTATAAACCTTAGTACAGGTAGAGCTTTGAAGTTTTATATAATATAGTTTAAAATCCTAATATAAAGCTTAATTTCTTGTAACCAGTTTGCTCAAAATTTCAAAGACCTAAACTTTATCTGATTTCTACCTATTATAACTGCATATCATACTTACTCCATACATCAGTTTTTTAAAGGAAACCTGTACTTATATATGTAGAATTTGGACAATATGGAGAAGGTTATAAGTAATATGCTTATCTAAAAAAAACCTGAATATCAGATTGATTCTATATTCCTAATAATGTATAAATCACAAAGGTGGGGACAAATATAGAGTAGAGTTAGATTTAGAGTTCTAACATCACTTTAACATTCTGCTATGCCTGCTTGTTCCAGGTCAGTTACTGACAGCCAGTATTTTTGTATTAAGGTCAGTACCAGCTTCTGTTTTCAGTTCAGTAAAAAAAACTTTTAATACAAATTAATTTAAAGTATAGGTCCAGGTTAAACAATTTTGAATAGAATAAGAAATGGTTGGGACATGTTTGTTATCACTACAACCTAGGGTTTTCGTATGGCCAACAGACATTTAGGGTCATTTAGAATTTATTGCCAGATGCATTTGATCAGCAGCTGATCTCCATCTGTCCTGAATTTAGGTTGCTTTTGCATTCCTGTTAACTTATATCGTGCGTGAAGCATTTCTGACCTGAACAGGAACAGAGTCCTAGCCAGCAGTATCAACCTGACATCCAGATATCGCTCCCTTACCCTTTTCTACCTTATCCACAGATAAAAAAAATTTGACTAGACTTTAGGGCAGAAAACTTTCAAAAATTCCTATATTCACAGAAATAGATAAGAGCAGCCTGCAAAAAAGCAGACTACAGAAAGGCCTAAGTAGCTAATTTTCTTTTTAATCAGATCAGCTTTGCTATGGTATGCCGTGGTATGTGACCACACGTGTCCTTTAATTTTATTATTTTTTCTATAGATATTTAAAAGTAGCCAAAAAACAGTTATCTTTTTTTTAAATATCCAATTTTTATTTTATTTTTGTTTATTTATTTGCCTCACTTTGGTGTATTTCATGCAGTAACTTTACTAAAATATCATATGAGGCTCATTTACTTTTATTGTAGCTCAGTATAATACACTGACCTCCACTATTAGAATGGCAATCTCATAGAACCTCAGGTCTGATTTCAATGTGGCAGCAATAGTAAAACTTCCACTAGTTAATACCTAATGTCATTAATTAATGAACTGATTACCATTTCA
This sequence comes from Pyxicephalus adspersus, assembly GCF_032062135.1. NCBI lineage: Eukaryota > Metazoa > Chordata > Amphibia > Anura > Pyxicephalidae > Pyxicephalus > Pyxicephalus adspersus. The sequence continues at coordinate 134,368,253 of NC_092861.1, forward strand.
TAAAAATCACAATTTTGGTAGATAACTAACACTTATATAAAGGGGCATTCTGAAAAGTGTTAGTAATAATAATGGAACTTTACTGCCTATTGAATGGATATATTATAATTAAAAGTTATAGTTTTTTAGCCTTATTAACTCATTTTATAATTTACTAACTACATGAAAATAAGAAAAAGGGGTCAGCCCATTTCACATAAAATAATAAAGACCTTGGTATTTGGATTTTTCTAAAGAAGCCATTCAAGAATTTAAGAATTGTAATAATTAAACTAAATAACGACATACAGATTCTGAGCCCAATTATGTGAAAAACAGAGATAACTTTAAACTACTTTAGTACAGGTCATTACATTTCACCAATATGAAATCTATTAACATGTCTGTACTATTTTGATCCTCTGTGTTCCTATAAAGGATCAATTGTTCAACTGTATTGTGATTATTTAATGACTGTTTGGCATATTCTACAGGCAAAGGCCCAGAGACACTTTATGCTGGTTATAACCTCAATGATAATGAGTGGCACACAGTACGTGTGATACGACGAGGAAAGAGTTTAAAGTTAATTGTGGATGATCAACAAGACATGACAGGTAGGTGCAACAAACCACCATAATTTCTTAAACTAAAGCAAATTTTTATTTCAGGATCTTCTAGAATGCTTCAGCAAATAATATGGAAAATGATCACCATCTTGGATGAGGTTTGGTAACCATTGGTTTAAATGCAAGTAACCCTAAGGACTGATTTATGTATTTGAACAGTTTTCAGTGTATGGAATTCCTAACAAATCTGTAGAAAGTAAACCTTTCTGTGTATACACATAAACATACACTTTAATAAATCTTTGAGCATGATAAAACACTATACAATCAAATGTGTATCTTTTGTTTAGCACATATTAAAAAATACATTCTACAAATTTGTTTTCAGGAGGCACAAAGACATGTCTTTCCTTCTCTATGTTCAATGAATAGTAGGCATAGTTAGCACACGTTAGGCTAACAACATTCAGGTACCTGATGGTTAGAGACAAACTACTGCTTTGTGGGTAGCAAAGAATTATATTTTATATAAGTAACCAGAAAAATTGTTGTGCACTTTTTCATTACAAAATTCTAATGAGAATACATAGACTAGAAACAAAAGGTAACAAAGCAATATAAAAAATGTTTTAGATTTTGTATAATCAGAACAAATGTGAACTTGTCATCTCCAAAAAAGTGTGAGTTACAACTCTGTGGACAGTAGAAGCTATGACATTTGTAAATTGAAAAATTAAGATAATTTCCTTTAAAATTGAAAAATTAAGATAATTTCCTTTAAAAGACCCAGGTCTGTAATCCTGGGACACTCCCAGTAGAAAATAAACGTTTTCAGGTTCTTCAACTCCCAGATTTGTGTATCCGTTATGGAATTGTGTAACAATCTGTAATTGTGTAAATATTTATAGGGTAATGAAATTAACAAAAAAATTGCAGACAGGGCTGTTTATTGCAGGGACATGCTATGACTCTCCTGCAACAAAACAATCTTACGTACCTGTTTGCAATCTTTTGTTCAATGTTCTGTTGAATGTGTGATCCTGACATAACTGGCCACCAGGAATGAACAAAGGTCAGTGTGCAGGAGTTACGTCATTCAGACCTGGCCAATCATGATGGCCAAAAAACCAGAAGCCAAAAGAGTACCAGGGTAAGATGGTAGCACCAACGGCAATGGTAGCAAGATGGTAGCAACCAATGGCAGCTAGTAGAGGTGAGTTTGGTTCCACTTTAAGTTAACAGAATAATACAAAGCTGTCAAATGCAATGTGGCAGACAGAGATAAGGTTAGGGTGTGCAACACATGCTCTGTATGCATTGATAACATTTTTCAGGTGTATGTATATCATTGTCCACCACTGGTTTTACGCAATTCATGCCTGCTAAGTTTTGGCAGACATGACATGAACACTTTATAGTATTACAGAATGCCATAAATTGTAATATTTTTAAGACATATCCAAGCACTTCTTTCTATATTAAGGATATAACACTATCGTGTATTTTCGCTCTTTTACCATAGAGTACCCTAAGAATGTAATTAGCTTTTTTTTTGGATTTTCCATGCACATGAATACAAGTTATACAAGCATGCTTTGTGGATCATCTCTGAGATGAAGTTGTGGAATCCAAAAAAATCACACTCACACTCACTGTCTTCGAGAGGGCGTCGGGTGCCACCATCTTCCTTTGTCTCCTTTCCTCCTCTTGCTACATCACCTGACCTCTCACTACCTATGGATGAGATTGGGTGACATAGCCTCCTGTAAATGGGGAAAAAAGTGCCAATCTGTATTTTTTACTTATCTAGAGCATGTCCACAAGGAGCAGCCAGAAGCGTCTTGGGATGCATGACATGGGTATCCCAGGAGTATCCCATTCTGTCTTTTCAAACGCAATATTAAAGACAAAATGGGAGGGGTCGAACCCTTTTTTTTAAAAAGGGGTTCCAAAAATAAAAACAAAAAAATTTTTACTTTGTAAAAAAGCCTCATTGGGCAAGGTGTATGACTGTAACAATGTAGCTTGCTTCATTCCTAGCGTCATTTGCACATTAGCAGACAGAATGTGGCATTATAACGGGCACGATTTATTAGATATTTTTTACCTTATTTCATGAAATAATAATTGTGAAGTGAGAAAACTGTTGTAAAAAAATATTTTCAAAATAAATCGGTGTATTATGAATTTTCCAGCTCACATATATATCACATTTGGAGCAACATAAATTACTGCAAAACTATTTCAAAAAGTATTATTAATAATGCATTTCCCTTGTTATACATTAAATGAGATCACAGGTTAAATAAAATTAAATATGGAAATTGATATTTGATCTCTAACTCATTTAATTACATGTTTATTAGCTCTAAAAATTACAGTAATTAGAACTAATTAGAACTATGTTGGCAACTGCTGGCAAGCCAATCTAGAACTAAATAAAAGGAGAAGCTTCATTTAAAAAGCATTTAACAATAAATATATAGATATACATTATTTGAGCTGTATATTCCTTTGCAAAGTATTATTATTGTAGTTTTGTAAACTAAGTAGCCATACACCAGCTCATGGCTGTCATATGACAGATGCTGGGCAGCTGCTAAAGGTTTGCCATAAGAATGAGGAAAATGAGAGCTTCATGGAGCGCATTCTCCGCTGGATAGGTTTGGCATTACAGGGCAATGATATTTATACATTTTTTTAAATAATGGCATAGGATTTAAAACTTAGAATTATAGAAAAGTTTTGGTGTTCTTAAGAAATATTATGACATTTTGGTGACTGCTAAAGAGAAGCTAGGATCCTCAACCGGGACAGTCTAATGATCTGTTGATTGGCATGATTGGTATTGCCAAGTAAGCCACTAAACCACACATAAAATACACATGAAAAATTCAGAGTATTCTTTTTTAAATGAAACTTTTACTATCAGTTCTTAATAATAATATTTTCTACTGCTCATCCTATTATTGATTTTAGGTCACCTAGCTTACTTGGATGATTATATTACCTTTTTCTTACTCTCTTTCTTACTTATATTACTTTTCTTTCTCTCTCTTTCTTTTGTCTTTTATGTTTGCCAATTAATGGTTTGGAGGCCATGCTAGCTTTCTGATACTGAGATTTGCAACAAGTTATCCAGATCAGCAAGAAAATTATTTATTTTGATTAAAAAATCAGTTAATGTCTAGAGATGATAAAAAAATAGATACATCTTATAATGACTATATTTTATAAATCTACACATTGTGAGCTAAATCTAAATACCGCCGTTAACTTCGGCAGTTTCTGTTCACAAGGGACAAGGAAGTCCTGCTTCTACTTTGCCTAATCACAAATAGCTTTAGTATCATCAGTAGTATTTTTAAATTTCAACATGCAAAGTCTGGTTATTTAACGAGGGCCCTCTTTTTCGTTCTTAATCTCTGATGCTAGGTAAATGATAGGTAAATGATAAAAGAAGAATTATCTGTTGCTTGGCCACCACTAGGTCAGAATATAATTTATCATAATATTATATTATATTTATCATTATTATTTACAGAATTTGTCATACACTTATGTGGCAATGCATTGAAAAACTGGTTGATGTAGAGCGAATATTTTTTTAACATTCATCTCATGTCTATGGGAACTGTACAATGTCCAAAGTTGCACAGTAATTCGTTTCTACATTGACAGCTCAAGAAAAATATAAAAAAGACAGCTCAGTTTTTGTTAAGGACACCATCACAGTCTACTCCCTAAATACAGTACATTTCCTGTTATGAATGATGCATGCTTTGGTCAGGTGTCTAGTTACTCTGCCATTTGAACACATTGCAGACAGTGTGGTTGCTTGTAGTAGCTCCGGGAATATATGAGAGTTTCAGAGATCTTTCATCTTCAAAGCTTTACAGAATGTGTAACTTTGATGATACCCTATCTTTGAGTTTGTAAGAACAGAATTGCAGGTTGTAACCACATACATCAGTCTGGTGTTATTTTTAAGTTTGTATTCTCAAACACTCTATCTTTAATCTTGTACATTTCATTCTGTCTACCTGCTTCTTGCAAGAATGTCCTTGTTCTTTTAATGTAGGGTTTGGTGTTTAGTCCCTTGTGAGGATTCCGGGGAGTCTTTTTTATAGTAACAGAGTAAGAGTGAGCTTTTTCAAGATTTTATTTCCACAAGAAAGGATACTTAACAAAGTCATTTCAAAATCTTATAAGTTTTTTCTAAAAGCTTATCAAAAAGATTAGAAAACAAGGAAGTAACCAAGAAATTTCTTTGGAAATGATGTGTGTTATTAATTCTTAAACAATAAGGACACCCAAAAATAAATTACATTTTTACAATCATTGAAATTAAAATTATTTTTGGGTGTCCTTATTGTTCTAGAACGAATAATATACATACTGGTCCCTATATAAAAACACACATATTTTGCAAAGCTCATTGAACCACTCACATCAGTCTCTGAGCACTGAAGCATACTTTCACTAGAATTATAAAGACATGTTACATTATAAGGTGATTGGAAGCTGATTTAAGTACAGGTAATGTCTTTTTTTGTATTACGGAAGGAACACACGAGATGAGATCCATGTGCAGAAATATAAACAAATCCAAGTGCAGAAATATAAACAAATTAAGCCATGGAATGAATCCCAGGATCTGAGTGGTACTAAGGTCACAGCGGTAACCAAACAATAAAAAATAAAATCCCCTTAAAGAGCAGACAGGCTGCAAAAGGGTTGGATCATTTCAACAGGGGTGTTGCATACATTGACAAAGAGGACATGATTTAATAAACCTCTCCCAAAATAGAGTACACTTTTCACAGTGAACCTGGGTGATCCAAAAAATCTGGAATGGATCTCCTCCAGGATTGAACACATTTGCTAACAAATAGCAAAAGACTTTAAGAAATCCATTCTAGTTTGGGTAGATCACCTAGGTTTACTGATGAAAGTGTATCCTCACCAGCCTTGGAGAGCTTTAATAAATTAATAAATCAGGCCCATAATGTTGTTACTGGAGATGTCACCATCAGTATTAGTCTCAAATGAAAGAACATTGTATCACATTGGAAATGTATGCAATCTTTTCAAAGAAATTATTAAAACAAATAATTTATATATATATATATATATTCAATGTGATACATGGAACCACTTTTTGTTACAGCAGAAACTCAAGTTTTTAATATAGAATCTTACCCCTTCTCTTTACAGAGTGATTCACAATGAATATAGAAATTCTATACAGTTAAAAAATATATTATTTTTCATATAACACTAGGGAACACATTTGTTAAGTTAGATCTTACACTTGTTTTTTACTAATTTTTAGGTGGTGAATCCAGAAATGACCCCAGTCTTTTGCTATCACATACAGTTTTTACAATACAGGGACAGTAGTCAGCCATTATATGTACATCCCATCTACCCTGATACCGTACTTCCATGGCCTTCAAATCTTGGTGGAATCGTTCACCTTGCTCATCACTGACTGCACCAAGGAAGTTAGAAAGATGGCTATGCAGAAAATGCATATTGATGCTCATATTGCAACCAAGCATAGCTCCCAGAGTAGAGTTTCTTGACAATTTCTGTGTAATTATTTGCTTGTGTGTTTCCAAGAAAGTCATTGACAATAGCTTTGAATGGTAACCAAGCATTCTTTTCGACTTCTTACATTCTGTCCTGATGAAATGTTCATCTTTTATGAGCTGCCAAATATGTGGACCATTTTAGGCTCCACTTTGAGCTATCAATAATTAGTCGCCATTCAGTTGAGTTATAGATTGGATTTTCCCAATTCCTCCATTAAACCAGGTATGTTATTGCAATACACAAAGCCACTGTCAGTTCTAAAGTACTGCAGAAATGCAATACCTCTGGTTTGAAAGTGCAATACCTTCGTTCCTTTTTTAAGTAAGTTTTTCTCAAGCAGTCTTGATGCTAGGTGTTCTAAAGCCTTCTTCAATAGTCACAAATCACGTGCCAAATCACTCAACTCATGCTAATCAAATCCCCTAGGAACAGAGTCCTCTTCAATTTCAAACTCTTCATCATTGTTGTCACCTAGTTCATCACCATAATCATGTTCTTCAAGAGAGGGCAGTGTAACGAAAACCGGCACTGGGATTTCATCTGAATGAGCCACTGGGCATATAGCCGATGGTAGACTAGGATTCTCTATGTTACATTTATTTTCTTGTTATATTCTGAAGTTTTCACTATACAAAACTAACAGTCACTGAAATGATCTCCTGGCTCCCACCAAATCATAGGTATACTAAATGGCATCTTATCACGTGTTCCCTTTGTCCACGTCCGTAAACCCGCGACACACTGTTTGAACACCTTATAAGGGGCCCAAGTTTAACTTTGAAATATGCCAAATAGGCTTGCTCTACAAATGTGCTGATGTTCGCCCTTTGACTGTGAATGGTGAAACTGCCACAGATATAACAAAATGAATCAGGGTTGTTTAGGCACTTATGGCGAGAAACAGCAGAGCAAGACATGATCTGAAAGAAAGGAAATAAGTGTGTAAGTAGAAAAATAAAATTTGCTTATTATTTGCTTATACTACATAGACCAGTGCACAACCTCTGACCACACTGTCTTGCATGTAAATGAATAGTCTATACAAATCCACACTACAGTAATCGTATTAATATAAGCGATAGAGAAAAAACCTGACGTTATAGAATAAAACTAACTGCACTTTCAGAATCAGCATACCTATTTTAGTGTAAATAAGATTAAAAAGGTCAACCAAAATTTGTTTAAAATTGTTCTCCAGTGTAATCAATATTTTGCTGTAATGGTTCATATTTAAGCCACTTACCTTCCAATAAGTAGTGCTAGAATTTTATTCATTTCCTGCTGATAAGAATCTACTCTAAAAAACCACCTGCTTATAAAAGAAATATTGAGAAGAAGAGACATGTATCGTGGTAGCTAAATGTGGTCCACACAATACCTGACTGAGACAATTTTACTAAGTTATTAGGATGATGATGATGATTATTATTATTTTTATTATTAATAATAATAATAATAATAATATAAATAATAAAAAACTGTATTTATAAAGCACAACGTATTACGCTGCTGCTCTGCACATTAAATAGGGCTTGCAAATGACAGATACAATGACACAGGTGAAGGTGAGGTCCCTGCCCGAAAGATCTTACAATCTAAGCGGTGGGGGAAGTATCACACAATAAGGTGGGGGATATTGAATGGTGGGTAAGTAGTGGAGGTTTATGGGACAGGAGACGTGGAAGCAGAATTTACGGACTCCTAAATTTGAAGAAAGAAGGAGAAACTAGGACAAAGAAGTGAATTCCAGAGTGTCAGGTCAGCCCTAGAAAAGCCTTGAAGTTGTGTATGTGACGAGTTTTCGAGATTATGGTGCAATTTCAGTAGTGATTGTTTAATTATTTGTCTGTTGATTACATTGTATATGATGTAACCCTGCACACATTTATATTTCTGCACAAAAATATAAATTATTAGATTATACAATTACATTTTCACTACAAAATAGCCTAACGTTTCACCGGGTTTTTGTAGCTGCTATAGATATGTTCTTCTTTTTTTTTGCTTATTGAATATTATGGTACAGCATCCTTTTGGTAATAGAAACGTCTAACTAAATTCCTGATTTGTGCCAGCTTGCACCTTTGCATCTTTAGGCCTGTCACATAGCCATAGAATGAAGATTACTGTTGGTTAGATTTAATCTGCACATTTATTGTATGCTTAATAGAAGGACTGTTCTCTTTTCTATTTCATTCATTTTAATTTTGTGTTATAGAAAGGGTTGGTATTTTAATATTTTTATCTTATTTTGGGATAATATATTCGTGTATAGGCTTTTAAAGAGTTTAAATATTTCCAGATCATATTAAACAATACAAACATTACACTGACTATAAATTATATGTAGATGCTTAATAATAGAACATAAACATAAACAGTTAAAATATTCTCTCTATTAGGCTGGAGACAGACAAGGACTTCATCCTTTTCATTAATTTCCTATATATATATATATATATATATAAATATATATATATATACATATATACTAAATAAAAAATAGAGGCAAATTTCACAATTTCTATCATAGAAAGAATCTTCCAACTTTCTCTGTGATTGTTCAGTACATAGAGTGTAATCCAGTCCTGAACAGCTGTTTGCAGCACATGAAGGCTTCAGTACTTAAGACTCCTGGGAGTGTGAGTGAACCAAGCTAACTATGGGTTTGATTTTTCAAATTAATAGACACTTTTGAAATTAAATGTTCACTCTGAAAGGTGTATGAACACTTTCAAAATGTTTGCTGAGCCTGGTAAAGAAAGTGAAGTTATCTTTTTTTTTAAATACCCAAGGAAAATTAAATTAGTTTTTAATGCATATGACTGAATTATTAAAGAAATGCTGTATAACGTTATTCACTAAGGTGAACATTTACTTTAATTTGCTATGTAAACATTCTCAATGCAATTAATGAGGGTCAACGCCTCCAAGGGTTGCAGCTGCTGCAGAAATAGGCATATGAGTCTGTCTACACTGTTCCTACATATCACTTACTAACATCCACCTGTCAGTACTGTATGTATATATTTATAATATTTCTGTAACAGCAACATAATAACAAGATTAACCATACAAATGCTCAAAGTGGTTAAAACACATGGATGTGAGCATGCGCTATATAGCTCATCAACAGAGCTGCATGCCACTTTTGTTTGTTTACAGTCACATGTTTGGTGTGTTTCAATGCAGGTCCCTATTAACTGCCCTCTCCTCCAGTCAGTAAGTGAAGGAGCCCATGGGCAGACTTAACTTCATGAGAATGTAAGGCCTCAAAGTATAGATATTTCCTAAGAATCAGGTAAACAACAGAATTAGGGGGATGTTTTAGAATCACCTAATTACCATTTAAATTGTCAGTACTACATGAAATTCAAGAAGGTAAAGAAGGTTAGGGGTTGGTGGGGTGGTTAATTAATGGGGTAATTAATTATAAGGGCTGGTGTATAGAGTGGGAGAGGACAAGGAAGAAGGGGAAGAAGGTTGTGGTAATTCATAACCTGGTATTTGGCTTCATGTTTACACACATGTCCACCATTCAGATTGTAAAATTTTATTTTTATTGATTCTTCTGAATGGGATTGTAGTATTCTTTACAATGTTGCCAGAAATGAACCTTACTTTATAAATCACGTTTTCCGAATTGCTACCACTTCGGACGGCGTTTGTTTACCTTTTTTTCTGCCACAATACCTGACTCTTTATTAGCATACAGTTGTACATAAGCAATGGTAAAGCACACATGTGTAATGGCTCTTTTATCAGCTTATGATGGATAGGCATGCAAAGTCTCGAAAACTCTTTTTTGGGACCAAACCACTGCTCATCACATTTGCAGTACAGGTTGACATTCAGAAATCCGGCAACCTCCGGACCTGAGGAGTGCTGGATTTTTGAAAATTCCAGATTTTTGAAGGTAATACTCACCTTCACATACAAGCCAGCCTTCCTCTCGCCGCACCCACGGACATCTGGCACAGTTCCGGACAGCAGGCAGCAGGGACGTCTTAACGTGTATTTAGTGTAGCAAGCAAGACCTAACAGCTGTTTCTGGAGAACAGCGCCATCAAAAAATAAGTGGCTAAACTGTGTAATGCAGTACATGTATGGAAAATATGCTTTAAAATTCATGCAGGAAAACTGAAGGAACCGGATTTTCGATTGTCAACCTGTATGTTCTAATTACCAGTGAAATGAGAAATAAACCAAATAGGATTGGACATGCTGAATGTAATAAAATCAATACAAAGTGAATTCTAGAGAACAGTCTGCACTAGGCTATGATTAATTTTAAGTATTGCACACAACCCCTGTTCAAAACACTATGCATTGAAGCTGAACTCCAGGATAAGTAAAAAGTGTCTTAATACACAATTTCTCCGGGGTCTGTACAGTAATACAACTTGAAGAAGCTTTCTGTAGTGCAAACCAGTTACTAGTGCAGGGTGACTGGTCTTGTATCTGCCCCCTCCCATAGCTTTCTGCTGGCAGTCTGCAATGGGTAGACCTCCTGGGCAAAACACACTGATGATATCATTGCTACATTACCAAAGTACTAACTGGATTTGCCCAGATATTTGGTGCACACAAGGTGGATTTATATCTTTATTAATATATTTAAATGAAAGTTGCCAAGAGTTTAGCTTTAGAAAGCAGAATTAGCTTTTATTCTGCTGCCCTAAACACAAGTTCTCAGTTACCCTACGCCAATCATACTCTGAATAGAATGAGACGTACAGCGACTAGCTATTGCTTTTGTTTCTTGCTACTGGTATATCTGTTGATAATATACAGAAAATAATAGGCTGTGTTGTTGTACTTCTCTATGCTATCAGGGATGACATGTTAGCATTATTAATAGGAATTGTTTAAAAAAAAGGAATTCCTTAGGGAACCGTGAAGACAGATTTTACTGCATTGTCTAACACAATGCCCGTCATAGCCTTTCAACCACAGCTGTATAAAGAGCAAACATTTCTACAGAGAATATGTAAAATAATAAAGTCTTAAACCCAATATCACATATTTCAAGAATTCCTGCTATCATATATATCCTATTTTATTATGATTTTAACTGCAATTTTGATATATGGGTTATTTGCTCTTGGAATCTTTCAGTCGTTGTCAAAAAATGGGTAAATCTGATTTTGTTTTCCCACAAGTCATCCTAAACTTGCCTAGTAAACAAACATATCAAAAATGCAAAGAGCTAGAAAACAAAGGTGTCCCAATTTTACTTTGGGCTTTGTTTAGTTATAGAAGCAGAAAATAAAATTACCCCCCCCCCGATGTCACCACATATTGTGCTATAGAAAGCAAAGTCCTACCTAATATTGTGCAATGATAGGTTTCTATGTAATCGTGTAATTTTTTAAAATATTAATAATTATTAAAAACTCTAGATTCCTTGCACATGCTACCCAGGCTCAACAGCACCCAAACTTCATGACCCCATACAGTCAAAAAACATATCTAATTGGGACCTATCTCATAAATACTTAAAAATACTTAAAAACTAAAGTTTTTGCTAGTAGAAGCTGCAGATGAAGTCCTTCAGCGGTCATCAGCTGCATAGCATTATGCCTAATGTACTGGTATTACCTCTTATCATACTATTATTATTTTACAGGGGTGCACAGTGGCTAGCACTCTCATCTTGCACTGCTGAGGCCCCCAATTTAAATCTTGGCCAGGAACAAATTAAATTAGCATTAGAATATGGAGGGAACATCAGACTATAGCAATTAGATTGTGAACAGTGACAGACTAGACTAGACTAGAATAGTGACATGACTTTGAACTCTGTACTGTGTAACATGCATTATATAAATACAATATAATAAAAAATTATCTGAACTCTATAGGTTCAGATAGAGGATTGAATCTACTGTACACAGGCTTTTTACCTAACAGCATATCATTCTTAACTTACTTTCTCTGCATTTCAAATTTCTATTTAATCAGATCCATCCAGATTCAGTATTTTTCAAGTCCTAATAAAGGAGGTTCAAGAACCCTTTAAAGGCATTGGCATTTGATAAATACTATAATCAATAATTCTTGAAACCAATTATTACACAGTCTTCCTTCTTTTATTATTGTTAGACCTGTGTTTCCCCTTGACAGATTTACCTAAAAATTACAGAAAAAATGTGGAATATTTATTATATGTCAAATAGAATTTTCAACACAATTTTGGAGATCAGTATCACCATTTTTCTACACATTTTTAAACTGTCAAGATTGCTTTTTTACAGTTTTTATTGTTTTCACCATGGCTTTTTTAAACACCACTTCTGAACATTATATCTTCCCACCATAAAAATGGTATATAAATTAGATCCTTTTTATTCTCCAATTTGAAAATGGCAAAATGATACAGAGGTCTACAGTAGTATTTATTTCGCAGTTATAAAAAGTAGTCGAAACTTCATTTGTACATAGTACTTTAATTTTAATTTTTGGAATTGTTACATGGAATTTTTTTTTTTATTAAGGTTCATAATGCTGTGACAAAAACACGCAGGTCTCTAAATCCCACAACAATTCTGTATACAAATATAGTAGAAATTTTAGTAAGCACATTATAAGACATGGTCAAAATTCTGAGTGTCAAGAATGGAATAAATTTACTTTATTATTACAATGTTTCTGTTACCTTTTTTGTAACAGAATTTAGGTACTTATTGTAACAGAATTTAAGTACTGATTGTTGGTTGAAAAATGCCAGGTTATATGGATGATATATTAAAAACAAGACAAGTAAGTAAATAAAAAAAAATCTCATCTAATATTGAAAGATCTGACTTACAGAACATGCCGTATATTGACTTGGTGCACCTGAATGCATCACTGTTCACAAGACATTGGATTGCAATCAAACTTCAAACTATCTTCACTATGTTTGATTTGGTTTCTTCTTTGGTTGATCTTTTAAATTTGAATTTTGTTTGCTTCTTTGGAGATATTTTCCCTTTGTTTTTGTTTTTTTTTTTTTGTTTTGTTTCCCTCTGTTTTTAATACTGGCTTCTACTCAGTGTTAAGATATATTTATGTTTGTATTTAAAATCACAACAGGGGTTGCAGCACCACTGCGGAGTCTATATTGAAGATTCACATTGCAAGTGAAGCGACAACATTTTCAAGGTTCTGGCTCTCAAGCCAGCAATTAACAGATCTGATACAAGGTTTCATTCATCATTCTTATATGTGCAATGCACCAGAAATGACATCCTTCCTTTAAAATGATGAAATTACTGGGATATGACTGAAAGAATGGGGGGTGTCCAGATAACGTCTAGATAATATGGATATAGAAAATCACTTACTATTTGTGAGACAATTTCATTGCTTCCCTAATCAGTTTTTTTCCATTATTCCTAAACTTTGGCACATAAAAAATAACTATCCACAGATAACTGAATTTTAGACTCCATCATTACAGCCTGATCATAAAAGTAACACAATAACAAACAGAATAATTCTAAACACATTTAAAAGAAAAAAGATAATGAGGAAACAAGAATGTTTTCTTTGTTTGTCTTGCATATATTATAAGCGATAGTGGAGACAACATAATGAATCTAAATTAATCAAGCTCTCCAAGACTGTAGAAGAACCTGTATCACCCAAATTCTCCCATGATATTTAATGTACAGCACTGAGTAATATGTTGGCGCTATATAAATCCTGTTTAATAATAATAATAATGATAGCCTATCTTCTCCAGTCTTGGAGAGCTTTATTAATTCAGACCCAAAGAGTTGCATTGGAAGGTACACATATTGGTTTAAGAATGTTTACCGGTAGAGGGAGTTGCCTTTGGTAAGTCATTTCATTGACAATGTACAAAATGTTACACAACTGAAAAACATGGTGATCATATGCTAAGGATAACTAGCGGGGGATCATGATCAAAAAATTTAAACAAAAGGTAGTAGAATGGATTTGTTGTTTACCAATCAACCAAGGTCCTTGAAATGGTGACCTAGATTTGTATTAATTTTTAACAATATCATACTATTTTAATGTCATATCTTTATTTTGATTTTGAAAAAAATCTTTTTAAAAAATTAACCCCAATAAACAAACGAAGGGGATAAGATGTATATGTCAAATGGCCTTTATAGCATTATTCTATTAATCAATCCTTTGTAACACATTTTATTAGATTCTTACGTGTTTGTATGGAAATTACATTTTATTGAACATAGAGGACATTCATTGATGAGGAATGTCATTTCTAATGTGCTGCATATATAAGAATTATGAATAAATAGTGTACCAGATCTCTTAATAATGACTTAAGAAAAAAACAGGATCTTGAAGCTTTGCAAGCTGCTTTGCTTGCATTGTCAATCCCCTATAAAGAATCTTCACTAAATCTGCAGTGAATTTCTATATATTCGAATGTTAGGCCTGTGCTGTATAACCAAGTACCAAAAGGATTTCACTAAGTGCTGTTCACCCAATGAAAGTTAGGCTACAAACACGTCAGATGATTCTCATCTGATAATCACCTCGGGGCTGATATTGGATGACAATCTGTGTGTGTACAGCGCTCTTCGTTTATCATTCATGAATCTGTTCTGGCGGATCCACGAACAATCCTAATGGGAGTGAAGGGGAGATAGCGCAGTTGGGTTCCACTCCGTCCTTCTCCCCCTTCCCCTCTCCATAGGCCGATACAGCCCTCATACATGCATCGTTCAGTCTTTTATCATTGTAAAAGATTTTGAAAGATCCTTTCCAATGCCAAATATTGAACTTGTGTACCCAGCCTTACTTTTGTTATTTATTTGTTGCTTTTTTATCTTTCAGTTTAGTAAAGTCTGAAAGATAAATAAACGAGGTATACAATCCAAAACAATTCATATTTTGAAACTTCTGTAACTGTGTACACCTGAGAATATTATATAGTAGGATAAAATACCAGGGGGTTCCAAACCATGGTTAAAATATCAGAATTTCTGGCTATGGGTTGGCATTGTAAGGCCTTTAAGGAGTAGATAAATTATTGTAAATTATGTAAATTACCAGTGCTGTTGACATAGACAGCATCATTGTTAATTAAGTTTTTATGACCAGGCAGATGAATTGGGACAGACAATGTCCCTTCTACAATTCATCTTATCTACCTAAACACTACCTGAGTTGCACGTACACAGGGAAACTTGGCATTCCCAGTTTCACTTGTGTGTGCCAGGATGGATGAACTCCGTAGGCCAAGCCAGAGAGCGTAAGGTCAAAGAAGAGTAAGGTCAAAGTAAGGTGTAAGGTCAAAGAAGAGAAGGAAGATCATGGCACCGGACGCTTGAAAGCAGACAAGTGAGTCAGGTGGGATTAGTTCTGCTTTAACAGTGGAAATTTGTGAGCAAATGTGGCAAAAAGACAACATACTGGCTGTCATGAAAATATGTGGGCAGTAACAACACACAGCAGACTGGCAACAAATATGGATAACACTGTGACAATCATACCAATACATAGGCAATATATGGACAATGATAACAACATGTAGGAAACAATGAGCAATAGTGGCAATATACTGGCATCAAACTGGGCAACGATTAGACAATACATTTTTTTTAAATGCAGGGGCATATTCTGCAAACTTCTCTGTTTCCCCCAACCTTGCTGGTCTTCTCCCTCTGACCACACGTGACCCTTAATTGGCTAGAGGGAGGACTTGGAGAACACAACCTCATTGTCAATGATGACATTACTCCAGTTAGAAAATGAATTACCAAAGAGGAACCTTGTAGCAGCCCAAAGCCAAGGTAGTCTTTTTGAAAGTTTATAGTTCTATAAATAATGTTTTGGGTTTTTATGGGTAGCAGCTATATTTATATATTGTTTACTTTTCATTTTTTTTATTATTTTTATTCTTTTATTTGGCTACAGACATTTGTGGTTGTATTACATTTACTATGGTGTTAAAAATGTATTTATAATAATGGTAAAGGGTCTGTTCTAATTTAAATTCAAGGTCAAAGTCAAGGTCAAGTCACAATTTTTTATAATCAACTCAGGATGAATTGCTTTGTGATACATAAACTAGATCTTGTGGAGCTTTTCATACGTAGATCAGGACTGGATGTACACTGAAGAAAAAGATTAAGGGGGGCTGAGGTCCCATGCACTTTGCTCCAGTGATTTTAAAGTGCCTTAAAAAAAACTCCATCTGTGGTAATAGACAGAACAGACAAGTCGTATCTGTACATACATGATTACTTTGTCATGCTGTGGATATTTATAATTCATTATTATGGCTTTCAAAGCTTTGTAAATATGACCTTGGCAAATTAATTATTTTACATGAGGCAGGCAGTAAAAATGTATTAGTGAAATAATGTGCAGGGATGTAATTACATGTTGTTTTAGTCATGGGCCCTGAAATATACCCAGGATGTGTCACTTTCTAACATTTCCTATGACATTTCATTATTATTAACAACTACCATTCACACAAGTGCTCACACTATATAACTAACTTGTGAACTTGGAAATATTTCCTGACCAACAAATTAATTTCATATGTCTTTCATATGAGCAGCAAAATGGGGGTGGGGAAATTCTTTAGTGGAGCATATAGCTAGGGTTCCCTCGGGTCACAAGCTCAGCAGATAATTCTGTGATATTGGTGACATGTATGCTGTAGTATGGCTGGCAAATAACTTTGCAGTAATTTACAAAATGAACAGTTGAAAATGCAGCATTAAAAATAATAAAAGCTCTAAGGTCCAAAGCCCAGCTGTATAGAATTGGAAAGGCCATTTGGGATAAGTGATATTGTCCAACTGACTTTTTCCATAGATAATGTGAAAGGTCAGTTCTAAGAAAACTGACCTTTCAGGTCTAAGAATATCAATAGAGCTCAACCCAACCAAAATGCTTCTTTTTTTAAAGGTTATAATTTTTGTCCCTATGGAGAAATTACCCCACTGTCCATTTTTCAATCAAAAAACCTACCTGCTCACAAACTTTTAGTTATACAATTTAGTTCTGCTTTAAGGATGGGGTCTTGCAGTTCAGTCCGAGATCATCAGTCATACATATCCAATTCATTTATCTCAGGTTTGACCATCCTGAATAGCAAGACATATGACAGACCATATGGAAGAATGGTATATGAAATGTCATCTAATAGAGTTGGGGGTCACATTGTTCCTTCCTCGCATCCAGTCCCCCAAATAAGATGTGATGATTTGTTTAATCTTCCACCCTTCTTTATTAATGGGACTTTGTTTTTATTCTCTCCCACCCCGATAAATGAGTACAGGGATATTTTACTACTTCTTACTTAATCCCAGAAAATGATTAAAATGTTAGTAAATGCAATATCTTACAAAAAAACCTTACTGAAAAAAATAATGCTAACACACACTATTTAAAAAACATTTTTAAAATAGAACTTAAACAATAAAAAGTCACCATGAGGTAAAGGATTTTTTTGCAGATAAGACCTGCAATGTCATTTTTGCCCAAAACCTTTTTCCCTGCTCCTGGTGGCCATTTGTTAAAGCTTACACTGTTTATAGCACCACAGAGGATAGACCTAGATAATAGGAACAATGAACCACATGTGCATCACTGGATCCCTAATAATAAAAAGAGAATTTCAGTGGATGCAGAAGACTTAGCACTGAAAATGGTTTAATGGATTAAGTAGGGGTCCTGGACCAATTGATGAAGTGTGCCATAATCAGCAGGTGTGCCATTATGGAAAAGTCCACCCCCACCAAGGAGAGTTTAGTTCTGCTCCAATGTCCATTAACTGATATCCAAGTAATTAAGGTCATGTAATACAGTGATTTAAAATCCATTCCCACTGATATTAGATTGGTTCCCCACACTGTAAGTATATAACAGTAAATGCCTGTAGTATCTTTACACAATGGGCCTGATTCAATAAAGCTCTCCAAGACTGGAGAAAAAAAGGCTATCTTTGGGGAACCTGGCTGATCCAGGAAACTTGGAATGGATTTCCTCAAACTCATTTGTCATAGTTGGCACATGTTTTCAACCTGGATCAGATCAATTCCAGGATTGCTGGATCATCCAGGTTCCCTCATTGACAGTCTATATTCTCCTGTGCTGAAGAGAATATAGACAGGTCCAGTATGTAGAATCTCCCAATTGCAGATTCAGATAGCTGAGGAACTACTACAAAGATTCCACCGATTACTACAACAGCTCTGGAGATCCACCATTTAGCTGCAGCCAATCCAACCAACCCCCTTCCCTTTTTATAATGTGGGGTTGATGCATAAAGCTTTCCATATTCACCCTTTCTAACCCTGCTGACCACAGGTAAAAAGTTAGGTCTTTAAAGTTTGCCTGCTCTTATAAATGCTATGAGGGATGATGCGTGCATTCCTGAAAGTCTGTTGCCCTAAGCCTCTGCTTTAGGAAGAGATATGACTGCACTGCCTTTAGCCAAGCTGGACCATCTCATTAGCACATAAGTGACAGGGCTCTGGCAGTAATATTGCTGGCCTCAAAGTCAAAATAACATCCAAATGCCGTATAGTAAAATACTGTCTTTGGTCCAGAGCCCCAATTCCATGGAAGGAAATATATTAGTGTATCTTTAGAGCAACAGTGTGCATAGCAAATACATTTGCAATCACATAGAAGTATTCGTTTAAATGTTTGTCTAAAAAAGATATTTACCTACCAAATATGAAAGGTTTGTATTTATACATCATTATTTTTTTTTAATAACGTTA
>NC_092861.1:134388300-134395548 GCF_032062135.1 Pyxicephalus adspersus
TATAGCTTCCCTTAGCAGAATCAACGTCTTGTAGGCATTTTGCTTTCTACTAGTGCTAATTAAATTTTAGATCACTTTTACAAAATTCTTTTGGCTCCAATATGTTTGTGGGTTTTCTTTTAGAGGCTGCCTGCTTTATATTACCTACATCATTTTAGTGGGATTCAAATCAGAGCTCTGACTAACCCATAGCCTTTATTCTTGTTTTTCAGCCATGTCATGGTAGATTTACTATTGTGCTTTGGATGATTAATGTGTCAAAAAATGTATTTCTGCTTTAACTTCAAGGGTATTTAAACCCATTTTAACAAATGTTATCATCAAGCAGGTCCTAAAATATCATTACCTCCCAGAAAGCAATACTTTAGATACACTTACCTGCCCCCATTCCATTGCAGACACTACGAACTTCCTCCTTCTTGACTTTCTGGTTCTGATCTATGGTCACCTTGATTGGCCGGGATGGGATAACGTAACTTCCAAGCATGTGGGTGGGAGTTAATTTAGTCCCAACAGCCCTGGGAGTTGGAGGGTCGCATCCTGGCATTGTACAGTTAATTGTTTTCAAAACAGAAGGCAGTGATCAGGCAGGTAAGTATGATTTATTGAAAAAGGGATATTGTCTGTCCCTTTCTGCAATAAAGACCTGTCTGATGAACTACAGTTCTACTTTCACCTTTTTCAGCAGTCATTTGAAATCTATCCCACTTGTAGAATAGTTTTCTTACACTCAGTGCTATGATTTAATATATTTTGGCAATCTTTTTATATCCTTATCCACACCTAAGTGTCCACAACCTTCTTTCTAAGGACCTTAGAGAGCTCCTTTGATGGCACCTTACAAGTCAAAAACACAGAGAACCACCAGACCCTTGAGAGCCGAGGTTCAGATACAAACAGTTCCTTCCTAAGAGGTTCTAATCCCCCATTCAGGAACACCAGATGGTAATTTTATGGTTTTTAAGTGCTGAAAAATACGCCAGCATACTTACTTTTCCACACAACCAATCTGCATTTTCAACATTTTAGATTAGATTAAGATTTTTAGATTTTTTAGATCCAATCTTAAAAATTATAAAATTAGGCTTTGACTTTTATTAGCATTCTGGTTCCTAAAACTTTTAAACTTAAAAAAACTTAAACTTATAAAAACACTTTGTACAAATATATCTTCCCCATTCAAAACTTTTATTAGATGATCTGAAACTTCATATTCATCTACCATATACTTTTTCAATTGAATAAACAGTATAAAATAGTACACATTCTAGGCTGTTTTATCTTTTCAAAACCATATTGGTTGTTAAATATGATGTTTTTTAAAAAAATAACATCCTTTATCTGGCAATGTTATGGACTTGGTATTGCTGAAGAGCCCTCTTGAGACCCTACAGTCATGAGTATCTGAATAACATCTGAGCAGTTTTTATGCAACTCATCTATTACTATTCTTGACTAGATATACCTAGGTAGTGTTCGTCGAATATCTCACTATTCGTTTCGACAGCTATTCGATCGAATAGGGGATATTGTTCAAGTGATTGAACTTCGAATTCAAACAACATTAAAGTCACTGGGGGGAAAATTTGGGTTATTTTTCAGGATTGTATAGAACTGCAAGAGCAATCAGGGAATCAGAGCTGACAGCTCCTGTCCCCTGATTGCTCTTGCAGCCCTGGAGTAACTATAGTATGTGTTCTTGGATAGACATTCTCTATCCAAGAACACAGGAGTCCCACGGGATCCCCGGGCACTAGAGCCTAAATGGGGACAAGCCTAAAACCTAAATGGGTACAAGCTGTCATCAGGGTTTACACCTTTCCTCAGCCAATCACAGAGCACTAGAGGTGATGAATTGGGAGACTTGTCCGCATTCAACCTCTAGTGCCCGGGGAACCCACACTGACAGGAGGATTCCCACGGCTGTGCAGCCGTGTGAATTATCCTGTCATTGTGGGATAACCTGTAAAAAAATAAAAGTTACACAAATCACACACATTCAATAAATTAATTTAACATTGTTTTTTTTAACACATTTTTTTACACACGAATTCGCAAGTCGAATCTTGTGTTTTTTGGGTGGGGTCTATGCGAATTTGAACAGCCATATTAGGGTCAAATGTAAGGACAACCTGAATTCGAACAACACTATACCTAGGTGGGCACAAAGTCGTTATCTACCCTGCAAGAATAAAGCATTGATTTGTGGTATGTTAATTGTATCTACATCTGAACCACCAATACGGTGCCCTTATCATTTTCAATGTTCCTAATACGCACAATTTTGAGGCCTCTATTTACTGAAAACCAATATTCCCCTTGGGGTGTTCAGTATAAGGCTCTTAGATGGTGCTAAATATCTGTATCTCCTAATAGACTTTATTCCAAGAAATTATATCATATTCAAGCTCTTGTTCTCTTCTCCCTGTAACACTTCGCACAATATTTAGATAATATTAGGTATGATTCATAGCAAACGCAATTTGAAAGTGCATGTCACAAAATAAATAGACAAAGGGCTGCAGTCACACACAGTTTGTAAGAAAAAAAATGTTGCACAATATGGGTGCATTGAGTCTACAAAACTCACTAGAGTTAGCTTACTTTTCCATTCTTTCAGTACAAGTTACCAGTCAAGTAAGAGCAACTGAAAACAGATCACTTCCTATGGGGTCATGATTTTACCTCAGCAGTTGTTAAACAGTAAAGTGCAATAATTTGTATGAGATTGAACATTATAATAACTCAAAAAAGAAACTATTATAAAATACATTATGGTTTCAATTTAAAATATTGTCTTCAAATAGCAGCTCTGCAATTGTGCTCTTAGTAAAAATAGTAGCAAATTATATGCAAATGTACTTGCCTATTTGAATTCTTATCTGATTTGGCAGGATATAAGTCCATTTGTTTAATTATGATGTATTTAAGTTGAAAAGAAAGAATTATGTTCATTTGTTATTATTTTTCGTACAAAAAGTCCTTTTAGTATATATTTTTTTTTATTTTACATCTGTTTGTTTAATTGATTGAATATTGACATGATAGTATGTACTGTATTGTAAAGTCTAATAAACGGTCTCAGCACATCCCCTGAAGAAGCCTTCGGTGAAACGCGTCAGAATATGATACGTTTCTGTCAATGAGTCAGGAGGCGTTTCTCCTAATGCTTTATTAGGGATATCACTGTCCAGTATACCGGTCGATTATCCCATGCTTATGTATATGGGATAGACCAAATTAAATGCCATGATACACATCTTGCCAAAGCTGTTATCTATAATTTTGTTCTCTACAATATGGTATCATTTTGGCGCACTAAAACCCTAGCTATTCTTTGTATTTCTTTTAAACTTATATACGTTATTTAGGGCATTTAAATAATATATATATATATATATATATAGATGTTGGATTAGCACCATCTTTTGGTCAAATAATTATGATGTATTATCAGAATTGACCCCAAGTGTATGAATGTATTTTTTGGGTTAGGTTGTCTATCTTTGGTTTTTGCCATTGAGTGGATCTGTGAAAGTTTATATCCTTTAGAAATTATAGTAGACAACTTATATATCCAGCCCATTGTTTGGAAGTAATCTAGGCTATTGTGGGTAAATCAAACAATGCTTGAGGCACATTCTCTTCTTTATTTAATCATTTGCTTATTCCTATTAACTTTATCCAGTTTTATTTAGGGCAATGACAGTTCACCACTGACATTATTCATGTCAAATCACTCCCTCCCTATATAAATAGGTAAGGTGTCACTACATTGTAGGTGGGTGACATTCTGCTATGTTTCCACCACTAAATGTAAAACACCTTGCTCATTCAGACAGCAAGATCATGCAAGTATTGTAATGTGTTTCTACCTTGCTTTTTTGTCAGGAACAAGATCACTGGTGTGCCATGGGTGTTGTACTTGGGCAAATGTGTCTTTCAAGTCATAATGTTACAACATATTTTTAAAACTATTCACAGTTTTACAAGGCTATGTTATACTCAACTACAGGTTCAATTATCAGGTCCCAGAGACAAGAGGATGGGTTGATCATGTGATCTCCATTAAACATGAAAGATTACTGAGAATCTGGTTATAGGATCAACCTACTTACTTCCTTATTGCTTGCTGGCAGGGTTTTATCCAGATTTTGCTCCACAATTTACCCTGCGAATTACAGATTATTATTGTAAAAAACTGGAGTTCATGGGGCTGGAAAATTGAGTTGTAGCTGTAATAAATGTCCCTTAAATTTCTTTCTAGGCTAGGTTTTAAATAACTTTAAAGTTTTATTGGATGTTTTTTTTGTTTTATCCTACTTTGTGTTTGGTGAGACATTGGCCCTCATTTATTAAAGCTCTCCAAGGATGGAGAAGATATACTTTAATCAGTGAAGCTGGGTGATCCAGCAACTCTGGAATTGATGTGGTCCAGGATTTAAAATATTTCAAATGGCTTTGAAGAAATCCATTCCAGGTTTGCTGGATCCCACAGCTTTAATAAATCTGGCCTATTGTGTGTTTATACTGAGCACCATTTGTAATGATTGAGTTATTGATGTATGTTGAGTATTGTACTGTGTTTTTGTGAATGGTATATGATATTGTGTGAGAAGTATGAGAAACATATACAGAGTTTGCAAAAATATACAGTATTTCCGGTAATGTAGTAATGTAAAATAAATACACTGTAATCTTTAAAATCTAAGACTGTTTTCTACATTTCTACTATTTGCTAACATAAGTAGAATCGTCTCCTCCTCCTGTGTCACTGTGTATCTGTCTGTCATTTGCAACCCCTACTTAATGTACAGTGCTGTGTAATATTTTGGCACTAAATAAATACTGTATAATAATAGTAAAAACAATAATAGTAATAATAAGCCTTTCTACATAATAATAGAGTTAAAATATATGTGACCAGTAACTACTGGATTTCACAAGAGTAACACATATTTAAATGCCCATCTGGGCTTCGGACTGCATTTTGTCTTTCTAATATGCAACTGTATTTTCAAATCAGTAATTTAGTATAGAAACCAGGGACAGCTAACTAGTATTCTTACTAGGATGGGCAGGATACATAAAGGGGTTCTTTCCTTGGGAACTGCAGCATAGGGGTGGCAGAGGGTACATCTGGCTCAAGGTTTTCTGCTGATAGTTGGCTCTGTTCTGTGTATCAAGAACATTATTTTAAAATATCATAATATATATTATATAATATATTATTACAATACAAATTTACAATATTGTTACAATACATGTTGGTTATTGTTGGTCCATTTATTAAGTTAATCCTAATCAATTTGTATTGCCATCCTATTTTATAATCTTCCCTTGGAGCATACATTTTCCTGGACAGAGGCAACAATTTTGCAAATCATAATGTTAAAGAAAATCTGTTTTTGTTTTGCAGTGCCAGTTAAGACTAAAACACACTGCCCTTATTATGCCTACTGACCCACTTTTTGCCGCAGTGGGCCATGTGGCCATAGTTTTATAATGTTGAAAAGAAAGACATAATAAACCCAGCATAATACACAAACGTAGTCACTGTACAAATGGATGGCAAGGCAATCCTCAGCCATTACACTACCCTAAATCACTCCAGACATCCAGTTAAATTTAGGTCTATGGTGGAAGGTGCACTGCAAAAACCAACATCTATGACCCATGAGGGCAAATATGGTATTTGTACAAGGTTCTTTATTGATAAAGCAGGGAATCTTCTAGGGAGATTTAAGGGAATGTCAGATTCCCAGGTTTATAAACATAACTCTATAACATAAGTGTTCTCGATAAGTCCTCCTATGGATGCATTGGGAATGAAGAAGACCTTGTCCCTATGCACTGCTTAGAAGAAGTCCAACTAATCCTTTGTTTCTGACAGTACAGGTGTATGTTTACTGTTGCATTAAATAAATAAATCAATACTTCTCCCAAAGTCACATAAAGTAGCAAAAACAAGCAAAAATATATTTAAAACAAAAATATATAAAAATATAAAAAAACAATGTTTGTTATAATTATAAAAAGGCACAAAAGTCACATTTGATTTGTCCAATCTCATAACTGTTGTAATAGTTATAATTTGCATATAATATTTTTCTTTAAATTGGCAAAGATTAAAGTTTTATTTTAAAAATAAAGCCAAAACTTTTATATTTATACAATAAATTCTTCAAATATGTGTCAGCTTTAATTCCTTCTTCTATATTTTAACAAAAAGAAAATGCAAATTTGCCACTTTGCTTGTAAGCTTATCAAAAGTAGATCAAAACGCAGATGTGAATGTCATGTTCAATAAACTGACATAATATAGAAGCTCCCTAATTCTCTCATCACTGTTATTCACTTCAAAGGAATTTCACTTTATCTTGATTGATCAGTTTTCTGCAGTTAATGACTATACATCAGTTGCATCATAAACACAAGAAAAACTGTGCGACATTCAGTGCGTAATGGTTTACATTCTTTCCCAGAAGGTCATTCTTGCTTAGAATAAAATATATATATAAAAAAGACAGGTAAAGTTGGTCTCTTTGTGCTGAACTATAAGCTGGCTAATTATAGGTGGTATTGTTGATCCAGCTGAAGACTAAGGATGGCAGTGTATCTCTGCAAGCTGAAGGTTTGGTTCGTCAATGAAACCAATAATGATTGGGTCAAAATATGATCAGGATCCACTCTGGTTTCCAGACATTAGTTGGGACTAGAGCTCTTACTGACATCCAGGATTCACAGCCGTTAGCTGCACCAAATGCCAATAATGTAGGTCATGGCCTGGAACTCCAAGGCTGTAGGATGTGGTATGTCGCCTACAAGAGATCTTGTTGTTGACTCGGTCCATATACCTATAACAGCCATTCTCAACCAGAGTTTTGTGGAACCCCAGGGTTTCTCCAGAGGTTGCTAGGAGTTTTTGTCTGACCCCCTATCTATTGGTGCCTGTATAGTTTTGGAGCCAACACTGTGGGTATAGCCAACGGCATCACTCATGATGTTTTCATCTGTAAGGTGTTTTTTAGCCACCACAATTAGTGAGAACTTTTTCTACTGACCACCAGTTTAGGAGTTTTTTTTTCCACTGACCTCCAAATAATTGGTTTAAATTATTTTAAGGATTCCTCATAACCTAGGAATATTTCTACGGTTCCTCACGGTTAAAAAGGTTGAGAAAAGTTAGCCTAGAAGAAAACCTCTAGAAGAATAGGGTGACAGTCTATGTTACTTTTCTAGTTGTTA
>NC_092861.1:134396723-134460760 GCF_032062135.1 Pyxicephalus adspersus
TCCATAGTTCAGAAATTGCTTTTTTTGCACAGGTAACTGATGCTATATATCCTGATGCCGTTGGTATAAATGACTATGATTGGGCTTAGAAGTTTGTAACCTCTCAACAACCACAACAGCCAGGCCACAACTCTCTCTCTTTTTCTTTTTCTACTTCTGTCCTGGTTGGTGGATTTCATAAATGCCCCTCTGCTCCACCATACCTCTTGGTGAGATTATAGAGCTTTCATTATCAGTCACAATGGATTGGTAGTGAGACATTTGAGATGTTTCTCAAGAAACGTGAGCCACGGTGTGCTCCACGACAGTACCACCAGCGGCTTGGCATAGCAGTAATTAGAAAAATCTCCAGAACTATATTATAAACTATTACATAGATTTGGGAACTTGTCTTACTCTAGAAAATTGTTCTTTCATTTATTTTAAAATATATGGCTTAATTACTATGGTTTTACCTATACCATTGAGTTTTTATAAATTATAATTGGTGCATGCATTTTCCTTAGATATTTTAGTTTTTATTTACTTTTGGAACCCACTGAGAAAAGAAAACAACCAATGAGGATCTTTGTTCATTTACTGTGAACCTAATTCCTGTTTGACTGTTTTGATCAGGAGATGTTCAAACTCTCCCCCTCCATAGACAAGACAAAAAGAAAAGTACAGAATAACGGAAAACCAAATAAAACTAGAACTGCTATGCACAGCTGATTTCCTTTTAGTAACTGAATTCATTGTAGTTAAATGTATTTAGCCTGAAACAATAGGGCACACTTAGCAAATGTTACTGTTAATGTTAGTGAAAATCTAATGTTGCATTTGTCATTCACTCATCTTTGCTTTGCTTTGTGGTTTCCCCAAGTCTAAGAAGTGAAGGTCCAAATATTAGTTTTCCCATAACCCTTGGTTAAATCTGATATTACAGCTTCATGTTACATTCCAAAATATACTTTATTTGGAAGTGGTATGTGCTTCAATTCTCAAGCAATCAACATAGCAGGGTCAGAAGTGTGCAAGGGAGATACTGCTATGTTGTTGGTATACAGAGGTCTCATGTACGGCTTATTATGATTTCCACTGAAATTTCGATATTCCTTTTTAACAGAAATTCCAATCTATCCAATTGTGTCAATCTATGCTATCATTTAATTGTATATTTTTATGGAAATAATTCTGTAATTATACAAGACCACATTTTCTGTCTATGAATTTGTTATTGTAAAAAAAAGATTGACAAAAAGCAATTAAAGTAACAATTCTGGAACCTTGTAGTGTGTCCATATGGGTTAGCTTATAAATTAGTTCTGTGTTCTCGTGGAGTCCAGGTCCAGGGTAATACACATTGGCCAGACAATTCTGGTTTCAGAGGAGGGAATGGATAACTGAATGTCAATGGTGGGCGCAGTGCACAACAGAAACAGGGCCTAAAGCTCAAGGTGCCTTCTTTTCTAATGCATTGCCAGATAGGTACATCTTAGGCCATCACAATTACATTATCAAAAACAAAATCCAGACAATTTTGTGATCAGACAGATAAAAGAAATATGAAAATATTCTTTGGAAAATAATTTTTACTATTATTACTTCTTGTATTCCCAGGTCAAATGGCTGGTGACCACACAAGACTGGAATTCCACAACATCGAAACTGGAATCATAACCGAACGTCGTTACCTAACCGCTGTCCCTTCCAATTTCATTGGCCATCTACAGAGCCTAACCTTCAATAGCATGCCATACATTGACCTCTGCAAGAATGGAGATATTGATTATTGTGAACTGAATGCTCGCTTCGGGTTCAGAAACATCATCGCTGACCCAGTCACATTTAAGACAAAAGCCAGTTATGTTGCCTTGGCCACTCTGCAGGCTTATACCTCTATGCACCTCTTCTTTCAGTTCAAGACCACATCTCCAGATGGCCTCATTCTTTATAACAGTGGTGATGGGAATGACTTTATTGTTGTTGAATTGGTTAAAGGGTACGTACAGAGAGCTACATCATGGCCTTGGTTGTTTCAGGTTTGCATAGTTGTTGGTACATAAATCACTTTCTGGCTCATTAGGACTAGTCAAACATAATGACATATCTACCTTGATGGACATATATGAACATATATTTGGGGAATCTTGCTAAATGATCTAATGGTGGCCTTCTGTAGGGCATCAAAAGATAAACAAAAGGAGGAGCTTTCCAAATTTACAGGGTTCCTAGATCTGTGGCTATGCTGCTGACTGGTGTGTTGATGGAACCACAAACGTTAGAATGATGTTATACAATTTTAACTTTTACAGCACTTTAATAGTAGGCTGGTTTAGTTTATAGTCCCTGCTAGGAATAATGTGAAAGGTTTTGCCCAGCCCGTTTCTATCCAGTAATAACATTGGCTGCTATATAAATTATTAACCTGGCCCCTGGCCAGTTACTAAATATACAGTTGGCCAAAATATCATTGGCTGGTGGCTGTTATCGGTGCCCCCGACAACCTCCAGCCAATTGTGATGCTTAAAACCATTTCCGTTTGTAATTGTCTCCTATCAGAACCCATTCCAAGATTCACCTTAAAAGCCTCACAGCAAAGGGTTTGGTCACCCAGCCTATAATCTGCACTTGGGGCGAGTTCACCCATTACTACTACTAATCAGTTGGTTTCCAAACATTTTTTCTTGAACATATTACAATCCATACATTG
The DNA here is from genome assembly GCF_032062135.1 of Pyxicephalus adspersus. Taxonomy (NCBI): domain Eukaryota; kingdom Metazoa; phylum Chordata; class Amphibia; order Anura; family Pyxicephalidae; genus Pyxicephalus; species Pyxicephalus adspersus. Next base: position 134,399,416 of record NC_092861.1, read on the forward strand.
TATGTAATTAATGTAAATTTTAAATGGACTTTAAAAAAGCAACAGCTAAACTGATGACTAACACCCATTACCAAATTTACAACTTGCAGAAACCGTTATTTTTTCCTTGGGATAGTGGTATTAAACCATATATTTAAAAAGCTAATTGTTGTAGACACCCTATTAGTAGAATAGTTTCTCAACCTGGTAAAATGCAGAAAATTATAACAGGCAGTGTAGAATTAAAAAAAAAAATATATTGCTAACTGTGTCATAGCAGGTATTAACCCCATACAGACAGCACAATACAATCCTTCTTCTTCCAGTTACTTTTTTTTTAAAATATGATAGCTCAAGTTTTTTTATTGATTTTTAGAAGGGTAATACAAAAGGGGTAAATTCCTCTACTTTGGTCCACATATGCTATCTCTGAGCGCTTTAAAGTTGCCTTGTGTTTTTCCCTTATTTCACCACCAGATGTCCTCAGTGTACTATTATTTTTCTTCTGCTCCAAAAGATTTCATGTGCAGCAGAATGCAGAATTGTTTTCTTGCTGCAATGACATGATGTAATGATCTAATGTGAGCTTATTTATAAGAGCAGGATATGGTTGCATCAACAATCAGATCTCATCTGAAGTTTAATTATTTTCTATGAATAACTGCACCTTACACATCATCATTGCCCTCTGCATTGCTTTATTGAATATTTCTGGATAAATTTGTTGCTGCTTTACCCATTTCCACATCAGTCTGTTTTCTTGTGTTAAATTAAGCATGAATTCTCAAAAGGTCAGTCTGTTACACTGCTTGCATAGAAAGTAATATGGAAACTGCATCTATGGTATAAACAAAGACTCTTCTTGTCTTTTCTAGGTATCTACATTATGTTTTTGACTTAGGCAATGGTGCAAATCTTATTAAAGGGAGTTCTAACAAACCACTAAATGACCATCAATGGCACAATGTAATGATATCTCGAGACACCAGCAACCTCCATACTGTAAAAATTGACACAAAAATCACTACACAGAGCACAGCCGGAGCAAGAAACCTTGACCTTAAAAGTAAGTGCAGTCACATTATCTTGAAATAAATATATATAGTCATTTGTTACACCTTCTTCTGCATAGGAATGTTTACAGTATTGTATGTTTCTTATATACTTTGGTACTGGAAATGGATTTAGCATTTATGTGGTTCAGGACCTTGTTCTACCCAGCATGGACAGTGTTGTTCAGTACATGGACATTACCCATATGAAATACTTAGATCTGCCAGAAACTCAAACCTTGATTGATGACACCGTTCATCTGTTACACTACAATCCCAAACAGTGTTTTCTGCTCTGCATAAGTTCTCCCCTGCCAGATTACAGAATACATTTACCTCATTTTCATAACATAAGAAACTTAACAATTTAAAAATTCCCCTTGATCACAATGTAATTAGAATCTATATAGCGCATATATCTTGGCAGACATGTTCTTCCTTATAATATTTCTATAATGTTTTTTTCCAATGAGTTTCCCAGGTATATTGCTTCTTCAGGCACAATGTCCTGGGTCACCTTTGATTCTGCCCTCTCATTTATCCCCCAAATTCAGAACATTTCCAGGTCCTGTCACTTTCACCTACACAACATCTCTAAATCCGCACCTACCTGACCCCAAAGACCACCAAACTCCTTGTACACGCTCTTATCTCTCGTCTGGACTACTGTAACATCCTCCTCTCTGGTATTCCACTAACCCAACTCTCTCCTCTACAATCTATCATGAATGCTGCAGCCAGACTCATCCATCCTTCCCTCCGCTTCTCTTCTGCTGAATCTCTTTGCAGTTCTCTTCATTGGCTTCCATTCACCTAAGAATCAAATTCATGCTCCTGCGCTTTGCCTTCAAATCCCTCCACAGTTCTTGTCCCACTTACATTTCTGACCTTATAGAAAAATACTCCCCCAGCCGCTCTCTCCGCTCCTCCAATGAGCTAATAATGACTTCCTCACTCATAACCTCATCACACACACGGCTCACAGACTTTCCTAGCACTGTCCCGACTCTCTGGAATGGTCTTCCTCGTCCTATTCGGCTTGCTCCTACTTTACGCTAATTTGAAAGAGCACCCAAAACCCATCTTTTAAAACTTGCCTACCTTTCTTCTTCTGTCTCTTAAAATCCTCACTATGTCCCACCATTCCATATCCTCCTATTGTGTGAGACTTCCCCCACCTCCTAGATTGTAAGCTCTCTCAGAGTGTCACTGTATCAGTCTGTCTTTTGCAACCCTTATTTAATGTACAGCGCTGCGTAATATGTTGGCTCCATATAAATATATTTAGAAATCTTGCAAATGGTATTGTTAGAAATCTTAGGGGTAGTTATAGACAAGAGGTGACGTATCTGCCAGTTCTCTCTTAAATCAGTCAAACAATAAAATCAAAAGCAATAAGAAGCATTAAAGGCAATAATAAGACTTCTCCCTGACTCCGTTGACTATGGACTCAGGTATTTCTGTATTATATCTTACTCGATGTAGAAAAGGATATATTCAGCACTTTCTTGCACAGATTTTCCTTAGGCGCCGAGTCGTGCAGGGCCACTAGAAGACAGGTCTTCTTTTGTTAAGTAGAAGCTGCAAAAAAATGCCTTAGGGAAAATAATTTTGCCCCCCGGAGAAGCGGTGACAAGACAGGTAATTAGGATGCTAATCATGGCTTACCTGAGGTCTCCAGACATTTTACTGAAGAGTCACCTTGTTTTAAAATAACATGTATTTCTTTTCACTCTCCTCACTAATTAGGACATACTGTAGGAGAGGCTGTAAGCTGTTTTGTGGTTTGGCTTGACATTGTCAGAGAAGTATATTAGATTCTATGGAGCTCATTTATTGTGACGGTGTCAAGAGCAATTAGGCGGTGAGAAGTGCAATAACCTATGGCAACCAATCAGATGAAAACAGTGGAAGATTGTGTCTGGTTTCTATATGTTACTGCACTTTACTAAGTATTTTCTGTCTTTGCTTTAATTGGCAAATTCATTATTATAATGGAAGCAGAGTATTATCTGTTTGTAGAATGTATTCACATTACATATTCTAAGGCTCTTTACCTTTTCAGTCTGCCCATTAGGAAATGCTCACATTTTTGTCTATGAAGGTTCGTATTTGTGCTGTAGTTAGTAGTAGTTGGTCCCCGTTAAATTGTTCAGTAATGCTGAATATAAAGAAACATATCCCAGCATCTATAGCCATATGGATCAGTCACCTGGGAATTCTGACAGTGATAAAACTTCCTTCTACAGACAGACAACACTAAAACTATATGCAGACCCTAGATAAAATTTGTTAAACAATTTCCAGCATCCACTCGTTCACAGAACCTAGCAGACCTTAGTTCTTACTCTTCAGATATGTTCAGGATTTTTAATAATAATATTATCATTATTATTAATAAACAGGATTTATATAGAGCCAACAAATTACACAGCGCTGTACATTAAATAGGGGTAGCAAATGATAGAGAGATACAGACAGTGACACAGGAGGATGAGAGGACCCTGCCCCGAAGAGCTTACAATCTAGGAGGTGGGGGTAGTATCATACAATGGGAGGGGAGATATGGAATGGGGGGAAGTAGTAAGGGTTTTAGAAGGCAGAAGAAGATGGGTAGGTGAGTTTGAAAAAAATGGGTTTTGAGTGTTCTTTTAAATGAGAGGGAGCAAGTCGAATAGGACTAGGAAGAGCATTTCAGAGAGTTGGGGCAGCTCTAGAAAAGTCTTGGAGCTGTGCGTGTGATGAGGTTATGAGTGAGGAAGTCATTATTAGGTCATTGAAGGAGGAGAGAGAGACGCTAGGCTAGGCCATCAAGTCAGAAAGGTAAGTGGGACAAGAACTGTGGAGGGATTTAAAAGTAAAGCACAGGAGCTTGAATTTGATTCTAAGGTGAAATGGAAGCCAATGAAGGGAACTACAAAGAGAGGCAGCAGAAGAGGAGCGGCATCATCGATGGGTCAAATGACTACAGGCTGGTCATAGGAAAACATTTACAAGAATTAAAAAAAAAGAAATAAATATATTAAGGCATGATGGAAAACATGCTTTATCATTATGGAATTGGACATGGCAGATGTTGATTGTCCAAGAACAGGATTGGATGTGTGGAATTTTGTGAAACTCCTTTGTTCTATGGGTTGGTTTAGACCAGTTGTCGCCAACCAGTGGTCCGCTACCCTGGCCTGTGCGCCCCCTGCGGGGTCAGGAGAATGATCTTCCTGGGGGGGAACACCGGCCCTGTATGGATCATGTCTCCTGTATGGATCGCATCCCAGGGCGGTGGGCTCCGGACACAACCCACCCACTCTCCCATCACAGGCTAAGACCTGGGATGGGGGAGTGGGCGAGTTTTGGCATCATGACATCACTGGTGGAAATTTCTTTCCCCTTGAGCGACAAACGGCTTCCCGCACATGCACCGTCCGGAGTTTGTGCACTTAGTGGTCCGTAGGTCGGAAAAGGTTGGCGACCACTAGTTTAGACATTAGCCCGGTCATTTGACAATCACCAATTTGCATACATTAGCTATAAAGCAGCATCAACTGTACAGAAACCATTAGTGAGACTCTACTAAATCAGTCTGAACGAGCCCTAATGACATAATCCAACCACCAACCAATGGCACCAAACCAAGTCTATCACAGCTGACCGGTTAGTTTTTCCTCCCTTTTACAACCATTCTTCCTAATACCTGAGAAACAAAGCTAACTTCAGACTTTCAGACCAGAATTCATTATTATGTTGGCTAGGATATGTTTCGTTTAAATTGGAAACAATGAAATAAATAAATTGGAAACAATTAAATAAATAAAATTGGAACAATGAAAAGTGAAATTTGGTGCTGTTTTGCATTGCAACCACCAAATATCTATTGCCTAATTCAATAAACAATAAGACCTCTGGGCTTCTATACTCTGCACGTGTCGGTGCCCCCTATACAATGGCCTGGCCATGGAGACACCTTTATACCGTATGAAATCTATGAAGAATATGTCAACAGTCAAAATGATGACAGGGATCAATATTAACTTTGGTAATCCAACTGGACCAATCTAAATGTTCCCGAATGGGTAAATAAATACATTATCTATGTAGGCAGCACCAAGCTAGGACCAGGGTGCTCTGAATCCATGGGCACTCTGCTATTCACATATAGACCCTGCTTCCTAAGTGTCTGCCGCTATGCCTTAGCTTGAATAATAACATATAACTATGATGAGTGGCTTCGCTGGCCAAAAAAATGACACGGATGTGGTAACAAGCCAAACCCACATATTCCTACCCTGTCAAAACGTCCTACAATCAGTGGCCGCTGACTAACCTTAACCCCTCCTTGCTTGGTGCTTAAGCTACCCCCCCTTCACTTTAGTGCCTAACCTTAACTAAGCCTGGTGCCTAACTTTAACCCATTACTACCTGGTACCTCACTGTAACCCCTCTGCCTAGCGCCTAACTTTCAGCGCAATCTAACGTACTTAGAGTCGTACCTCTAACTCCAATCATCCAGGTGAGTGGCTAACTAAGAATTCAATTAACCTTCCAGTTAGGAAAACCTGCTATGAATATTTGATAGAATGGCAGTATAGAATATTATAGTATTATATACTGTAGTACATATGTATGTACATATGTATATACATATGTATGTACATATAGTATTATATACTGTAGTACATATGTATTATTAGTATATAAAGTTACTTTCTGACCCTGATTGGTGTTTAGGATGGGCACTATATAGGACCCCTAGACCCTAATAAAAAAATACCATTCAACATGTTCTTCTTTTGTTGGTTCCCATTTAAAAATATAAATTTTATTTTATTTTTCCCAACTTGTTTTTGTGCTTTTTACCTTACTAAGTGTGTTTTGATTAATGTTGACACCGGATACAAATCAGCTCTTCTGCATTCTCTGCACAGTATTTATTATATCCAGAGAGCAGCTTTCACATTGTAAATACTTGGCCAAAAAAAGCACAGACGGAAGCTAGAAGGAAAAGCAATGTGTTTAGCACAAGCTGCAAGAAACCTTGTACAAGCCAATACATTTAAGTCATCAGAAGATTGAATACCCTTCTAAAATGGTTTGAGCTGGCAGCTTTCTCAGGTCACCTTGTCCTACAGATGTCATAGCGTGGGTGCCAACTCCGAGATGGCACATTCATTCCCAACAATTGTAAATGTCAGTTTTCTTTGTGATAAGTAAAAAGCACCTGCTGTTTACCTGTGCTATAGACAGGTTAAAAGCATTGTATATGTCATGTGCAACCTTTACCTAAGTCATTTACTAATTAGTCTTAGGAGAATCTTCCAATTACTTAGTGACAGGTTCATTCTAAAACTGTATTTTCAAGTACAACTGCAATATGAAATGTGACCAGCAGAGGGCAGACTGGACAATATAATAAATAATAGGTTGTGCACAGAAATTCTGGCATCTATTTGGTTGGATTTCATTAAAAACAATCAGTTTGTATGAGGGTCGTAGATGTGTTTTAATGCAAATTATACTAGATTAGTAATTTTAAAAAATGTGAATATTTAAAATTAAAAAATAAAAAAATATTAAGCAGTTTTATACTCAGTGTTTTGCTGTTTTATTCCCAAATATAAAAATATTAAAAATATTTATACAAGGCTGAATGTGAGTGAATCCCTTTTTGTGCAGGCAAAAAAATGCAATGTCCCTTTCTTCGGCTGTACGTACAGTTTCTTAGCCAGGGTTGATTGTAAGCTCTTTGGGGCAGTGTCCTCTCCTCTTGTGTCACTGTCTGTATTAGTCTGTCATTTGCAACCCCTATTTAATGTACAGCGCTGCGTTATATGTTGGCACTATATAAACCCTGTTTATTAATAATAATAATATTAACAAGGTTCCACTGAGTCCTAAGGTTCTTTCAGAGGTTGCTTGGGGTTCTATGTGCAATGAGCAATTTGTGTATTTAATTTTATTAATACTTCAGCTTTGCAAGTTACTGTTTTTTCTTATTATTAATTTTGAAGAAATGTGTCAATTAATGTCAACTTATTATACAGTGGAAACCATACTTCTGCTCTCCATTGACATGAGTGTTGCAGCTTTGGTTGTCACAAGTGCTGGGATTGTGTCTGCACCCCTGTGCACCTTTGCCTGTTTTCCGCATGTGATGATGCTGCAGCCATACTGTTGCATGCATGGCTCCATTATCATTGCTGGGTTTTGTGAATAGGTAGAGAGGAGGAAATACAGCGGTGCTGGTGACTGTGTTAGTTATATCACTGTCACAAGAAGTACACATTTTGCTAATTGAAGAAACAAAACACTTCTTATGGTACAGAGGTAAGGAGCTAATATCATGTCTATAGATATTAAAATTAAGGTGTCAGGAGTTTATCTTTAAAGAAAACCTATAGGGACAGTTGGAACAGGTTTATCCCCTGCACTAATAGCATAGCATTACCATAGCTAGCATTAATAGCCACATTTCTTAAGTTAATTACAAAAAATAAAAAAAATAATAGTACCTTGCAGAGCTGAAGTATTAATAACATTAGAGACACACATTGCTCATTGCAAACAGAACCCCAGGCATTCTCAGGAAGATCCTTGTGTCACCTTAGGTCTCCATAGAAGGTAGACAATAGAGATACTGTAATACCTTCGATGAGGAAATCAAAGGTTTGATTCATTTGTATGGAGTTTCTATTTTCTATTCTAAAGTTGCAAAAAATACCCACTGTAGCCTCTGGCCTTTTGTTACAAACGCTATCTGGTAATAAAGTGGGGATCAGACTGATCACTACTTCATAAATGGGACATGTGATTGCAAAATTATCCATAAATGTAGTGATTAGGCTAAAAAGTTTTGTCCTTTATAGCTGATCGCACTTATATAAATGGTGCAAAATGACAGCTGGCACTATTTGCATACAAATCATGACATTTTTCTGGCACACAGCCTGTTTGCCCCTATTCTCCCCCTTGGTGAGAGAATATGAAGGCCATCATTGCTGATTATTTCTGTTAAAAGGTCTAAAGTCATGTCAATCCTTAACAGATCATATGTTCTGACTTCTCTTAAGCTGCGTACACACGGCAAATTTTTCTCGCCCGATAATCGGTATCGGCCAATTATCGGGCGAAAATCTGCCATGTGTACAGTCGGTCGTCGTCCATCGTCCGACGACCGTCCTGGCGGATCCATGGACGATGGACGACGACCGATCGTAATGAAAGGGAAGGGGAGAGCGCGCAGCAGGGTGCCGCTCCGTCGCTCTCCCCCTCCCCTCTCCATAGAGCATGAACGGTGCTGTATGTACAGCATCGTTCATGCATCGTGCAGTCTTTTCTCGTTGGAAAGGATCGTGAAAGATCCTTTCCAACAAGAAAAATTGCAGGTGTGTACGCAGCTTTAGACTTTTCTTGCTACATCATTATTGCTGATTATTGATTTAGTAATAAAATCCCCTGGGAAATTCCTTGGGGAAGATGCTCCATATGGCTTTTACTCACTTGGCAGCCCAATAGAGAATAAATGGGTGGCATTAGGTGGTTCAGTTCCGCTCACTGTCACCTGCTGTCATATCTGCGTACACAGGTTCTTAAAAACCAGAACTGGATTGTGAGAAGCCAAGTGGCTGCCAAGGTTCTAGCCTCCAGGACCATCGCCAGATCACTTGTTTCCCTCGCACGCCTGAACCTGCTTTACCAGGAGCCCATTGCATTTCTTAGCACAGGTTTACTTTAATTAATGTTCCTTAAACTCCAACTGTCAAACATTTGAAAAAAATTTGACTTTTGGAACTAAATGCCTCTGTCACACTGTCAACTCTTCCTCTCTAAAGTGCTGGCGTCTTTCTCCTGCACATGCGGACAATTCTGACCCTGGGCGTGCCTGCAATTCCAAAATCTATCAGTTTTGCCCATCCCGCCGGCCAATCAGGAAAAAGTCTCTTATTCATCCTTGGCAATTTAGCTGGCACAGACACAGCACTCAGCATTTGTGCAACGTGTCTCCACTAGTGCCAAGCCCCTTAGTTCCAGCTGAGCATTCCTTCTTACCTGTTGGCTAATTCAGTGCTTCCCGTCCAGCTCCTGTGTTAACCCCTTGTTGTCCAGTCTGTTGTTTCCCAGCCAATGACCTTGTGCTGTTCCAGTGTTTCTTTGCCCTCTGCAGTTATCCCTGTGTCACCTGTGCTTCTTGTTGCCTCCAGTATTTCAGGTGTTTCCTGTGTCTGGGGTGGCCCCTGTGTCACTGGTGTCTATTTCCTGGATCCTAGGTATTTGACCCCTGGCTTGTGACCTGACCTCTCTAGCTTGCTGCCTGCCTCGACCCAGGCCTTTCTTGACAATTCTTCTGCCTAGTGATTTGGTACCATGTTTTGCATACCCTGGTGTGCCCAAGGACCGCAACCTGGCGGTAACCAGTAGCACAACATCCTCACCACTAGAGGCTCTGGAGAAGACCTGGTTACTGCTTAGACTTTGTGCCTTGGCCCTTCCCAGGGCTCACGACATTTCTGTGCAAGCCGTAGCGCCCCCCAGTGCCTCTGTCTCCACAAGCCTGACAGCCTCTGTCCATTTTGCCTTCTTATTTGCCCCTCTCCCCACTGCAAAGGTAATAACTATTAGATGTCTTGGTTTACTGGGCGACATTCAATTTATTTTGTACTATGGTCAGGGATTCTTTAACACAATGCTGTGGTTTTGCTACCAGAAATATAGGATAGTGTGGATATTGGAAATGCTTTCCAATTTGTAATAGTATACCCTACCTTGCTCTTCTACATTTCATCAATCCTATGCTGCTTATACCATATTGTAGGCAATATATACAAATAAATGTATAAAGGAATAAATCTCTTGCAGCGTGTTTCTAAAAATGTTATAAAATGTTATATTAAATGTAAGGGTAGGCGACATCTTTTACAGAATGAGATATGTAGTATTCTGCTGCCCTGGAAAAGAAGAATAGACATTTTTTTCCATTAGGGGGCACTCTGGCTTTTTCACTGAGACCAACATATGCCTTTTCTAAAAATAATATTACCAAGCAACAAACATGTCAACTACAAGTGATTTTATGTGAGACTTAGTGATTTGGAGTCAGAGTCATTAAGGGTTTTGAAGGTCCTATGAAAACATATGGCCAGATTTTGGACAAGTGAGTTGTTTGTCCAGGATTGTGGCAGACACAGCATACAAGGTGCCGGGAAGATGCCGTTTCATAGTGAAATGCATTAGGCGATAGTAGTGGCATGGAAAACAGAGAAAACAAGAAAGAGGGGGTCTGAGATAGAGAGAGAGGAGATAGAGGAAAGAAGCAGAGACATAAAGGAGGAAATACATAGAAAGTGGGGGATAAAGCAAGGATTAGAATGACAAGACAAGCGAGATAGAAAAATCAGGGCACATTCAAGATTCCTCCACATAATGCAGAAGGAGATCTATTATAGAATACTAACACTCATAATACAAATACTGCCAAGGTTTGTCCTATTTACAGCTGAACAATAATTCACTTATCACTGCATTAAATATGCCCTTACAATGTCAGGGGCACTGCACATACAATGGACATTGTGCTGCCGTGATTGTATGAGCTACTCTTACTACATATTCATTTAGCATCTTTCTTCTGTATCCTACTTCCTCTCTGGTGTGCCACCCAGTAGTGTAATAATACATTCTCTCTTTCTTTCTTTCTTTCTTTCTTTCTTTCTTTCTTTCTTTCTTTCTTTCTTTCTTTCTTTCTATTACAGACTAACACTATATTCTTATATTTCATATCCATTTTTCAATCTTTCTCTCTTTCTTGTCTCTCTTCTATTTCTCTTACCAGGTTAGAATAAGTTCTTCATTTTCTCTCTCTTTCCTCTCTCTCTTCTTTTTTACCAGGCTAGCCTTCTATCTGTTTTCTGTCTCTTTGGCTATGTGTGTATGTACAGTGTATATATATATATATATATATATATATATATCACTTATTCTTTCTCTTTCATTCTCTCCGTCTCGTTTGGCTGGTACCACCTGTCAACCTTGTTCAGTGTCTATTTTGCAGTTCCTAACCTTTGTCCTTTTCAACTATCATATGTGTGTTATTCAGTAGTACGTATTTTTAGATTGTATAAATTGGCGTATTTTACCTGTCAGTCGCTGGACTGACATCCTACTGTTTGCTATCTCTCTCTCTCTCTCTCTCTCTCTCTCTCTCTCTCTATCTTTTCTTTCTTTCTTTCTTTCTTTCTTTCTTTCTTTCTCTTCTCTTCTCTTCACTTTTCTTTCTTTCTTTCTCTCTCTTTCTATCTTCCTCTCTCTCTTCCTTTTTACCAGGCTAGCCTTCTATCTGTTTTCTGTCTCTTTGGCTATGTGTTTATGTACAATATATATATATATATATCACTTTTTTTTAACTGTACCTCTCCGTCCTTGTTTTATTCTTTCTCTTTTATTCTCTCCCTCTCGTTTCGCTAGTACCACCTGTCAACCTTGTTCAGTGTCTATTTTGCAGTTCCTAACCTTTGTCCTTTTCAACTTTCATATGTGTGTTATTCAGTAGTACGTATTTTTAGATTGTATAAATTGGCGTATTTTACCTGTCAGTCGCTGGACTGACATCCTACTGTTTGCTAAGGGACTCTGCACTATTCACAGTACATGTACTCTATGATAATAAGTCAGAGGGAGGGCAGCCAATAATACATGTGTAGTCTTAAAATATAATATTAAATGTTGTCTATTCAGTCTGAGATTATCTCCCCTTTAGTTTACTTCAATTCAATGAAATGCAATATAATGAGGTGTAAAAAAAATCCTTGAAACCCACCAGGGTTCCTGGTCTGTAGTTAGCCACCTTTTTATAGACACATGTTTTTGGAGAATATAAATATCCTAAAGTCAGACTGTGGCCAGTTTGGCTTTGGCTAGAATTGTGCGGTCATTGGGGTCAGATAAGTTGAATGATCATATTATAATAATATATAATAATAATAACCCTTTCATGACTCATTTTTCAGGCACCCAGACCACATTTATCAGGGTTGCTTTTTCTATTTGACAGCAAGTCGGAGAATTCATTACACCAAATTGAATTACAATTCTTATGGCAATGGGGGGGTGTTTAAATTTGACCGTTCATTTCATATTGCAGTCTCAAAGGGATTTAATCCTATCTGAGTCCCCATAGAGGAGATTTCTGTTCTGTACCTGTTCTGATTCCCATCATCAGAGCCAGATGTGGGGGAAATCTATCCTGAAGGGCCAAATACAGCAATTGAATAATAATAGAGGATTAACATTTGGTTTATTCTACTGAATAGTTTGCTGCCTGTGCCTCTTTGTGATCGGGTGAGTTCTTTACATTCCTGCTCTTTGGAACATGGAAATCTCTAAAGCTGGACACAGAAAATCTCTAAGCCATTTATCTTCTTGAGTTTACAAATTTTAATTTGGTTCACAAAAGGTTTAAAGAGTTGAGGGGAAAAGGTGAGAGAAAATCACTCCAGAAAACACTACAGAAGAGGTGCCCATAAATAAAGATATCGCTATTCTGCCATGTATACAAGGGACACAGGGTTCCAGTCTCCGAGGACCGTTAGGGTCATGACTTGAGTTGTGCCCAACCAAACAATCATACATAGCTTTTCCTCTTATATATTTTTATTTGAATTAAGATTTCCATTGAACTGGTCAGTATTATTTCAGACCCGACTGAAAGACCGAGTAACCTCTGAACTCAATTACTATAATTGACTGCTAGTGCAATAAAAAAGTGTTTCTAATTACTTCAGTTCTCATTGATTTTGTCAGTGCCAGGTAGAATACTAATTAACAATGTCCTGTTTCTCTTATGCGTCTAGGGCCTTGATAAATTAAATATCATCTTGACAAACATTTTCAAACTCAATTAGCAGTTTTCCGAATGTGTGAAAAAGAAGAATGGATTTAAAAAAAGAAAAAGGGCCAGAAAAGACTTTCATCTGAACACTAAAGGAAAATCTATTTAGAAAGCAAATTTAATTCTCAGGAGGAGGCAAAATGCACGTTCTTGTCAAACTCTATTGTCATTGATACATTTTTGTACATGCAGTCTTTTTGGAGTCTTTGATAAAAGATTTGAGTGTCTGTTGCATTAGTGGTGTATTATTTTTGCATGCAAGGTAAATGTATAGGAGCATCTTTACGTTGTGTAAATAATTGCTCAAAATAGTTTTTTTATGTAAATGTTGATTATTCTTTCAAGAAAGTAATTTAACAGAAAAAAAAAAAAACAACCGGAAAAAGGCTACGTACACATGTGCAATAATTGTCGTTGGAAACGAACAATTAACGATGATCGTTCCATTGTCTTTAACAAAAAAAGTTCACAAGACAGGTCAACAATGGTGGCCAACGAGGAATGTCACTGGAAATGAACGACTGTCCTGGTAGATTTGTTTGGGTGACGATCGTTCACTATCTATTGTGTGTATGGTTGTTTAATGATCGTGGATTGTTTTGCGGTACACTTTCTCCAGTACACGTCACGTTCCTACATCCTTCAAACGATCCTATCTAGTGTGTGTACATTACTAGTGGATTATATTTGAAATATGTTCAAAATATTTGTAAATAATTGTTGATCTGACACTAGTTGTTCGTTTTCGAACAACAATTATCAACGTGTATACCTAGTTAAAGAGACAAAGTTAACAACAGCTTATAAACAGTAAAAATGTATCAGAGCATGTAAATAATTTAAGAAGATCACAGAGTACAGCGCTTAGTGCCAGAGATATTACAACCATGTACATGAAAAAGTAACATTTTCTCTAGGTTATATGTCTACCCATATTGATGCTAAAATTTCTATATTAGAATATTCAACTAGGCATATAAAACATATTATGTTTTTAGTATTTTATATAATTTTTTATATATATATAATGCCTCAATATAACAAGAGACTATGATAGATACGAAAAAATAACATAACTAAGGAAAGAGAGAAAGGAAAGAGAACATCCTCACACCCTAGAGTCCCCTAAAATATATCATTTTCCTTTCTGCCTATATCAGTCAGAGTATCCATAGCAGGAGGAGAGAAAATAAATAGATAAAAGAACTGAACCAAAACCAGAATGAATTAGTAAGATCTCAGAACATCTTGTGTGTCTTCCATTATTGTCTACCATTATAAAATGTAAAATTGCTGTTGAAGAGCCAAGGGCATTGTGGGGTTAGGGCTTCATGTGTAAGGACAAGACATGCTCTTACCATGGGTGATAAGACCCAAAGGTTTGGATTGTTTTTTATAAGCATGGCAAGTTTTTGACATCTAGACTATGCTAAGTACAGTACATAGATAAGGGTTCTCTTTTCTTACTAACAGGAGGCATCTGTAGGTATAGGGCATCCTATGCTTCATCTAGCAGATGTTTTTTGAGAAAAAGTTTTCATCTAGTTTTATGATATTAAGGACTTGGACCTGGAAATAGATCACTGTTCTCAAAATGAAAATTCTGGTCAGTTTTTTTTATTTTATTAGGAAGATGATCACACCTTCTGATTGGTCAGTTTTAGCAATAACATAATTAAACTGTTTACTGTTAGGTTAGGTAGACATTGAGGAATGTTTGCACACATGTCTGGTCATTCTTTAACTCAAGGCAATTTCCTTGTTCTGGAAACATGGCTCAGATGGGAAGGAAAGCTTCTCTCACTGCCCATTCACTCAGCTTTTTAAGTATCCAGCTATGAACACAGCAAATTGTAAAGGACTGACTTTAGGAACCTGCCTTTGCTTCCTAGCCATACCTGGTATTTCTATTCTCCTAGCCCGAGACCCATCAAAGCTCTGCCTATGTAATGTATGGAACCGGGTTCTGCCATTATGTATATGGAATACATACCTAGTCAGACAGTGAATGGTTATGTATTTTTCTAATGAATGTCCATTCTGTTCTAAAATCTACCAATAGTAATCCTTCATAAATTTTCATTGAAAGCCAGACAATGGGTTGACTTTGCATGTAACTAGAAACATTTAGGGATCTATTCCCTAATGGAAATCTTTTGCTGCCATTAAAACACATGAACCTGAAAGATATCAATGAGCCTATAGTTTGAATAGAAATTTATTTCCACATACTACTCCACAGTACTCCATTATTTAATTTCATTTATTTGCTTTCTCTAGTTATTGGCATCACCAATAGGCTCCAACAGCTTTTTGAGCACATAGGTGAAAATATGAGTTTGGCAATGAAGCTAATAGGAAAAAGAAGTGTTGTCAATCTGTGAAAATGTTATTGGGACATAGACCCCTGTTTCGCGATCACAAACCACAAAGTGAATAGATATTGACTAGTGGGTGAATATATTAAAGATGTATATTGTGAATGTTGGCATTTGTTGACTATATTGACATTTTCTAATAAACATTATTACCTTATTGATTTCATATTATATCATGAAAACATTTGTAGACAATATATGTTACCTTACATTTTACATGCATGCCCCATCGCAAAACCAGACTTTTAATGTTTGTTCTAGCCAATTAGTATGTTATAAAAAATCTTTGTACAACCCGCTTGTTAACTGCTTTTCATTGCAGACTCTAGGTGGCCTGATTATATCCACCAGGTGATTATAATAATCCAGGCTGTGTACAGTAAGCTGTGCATGCCTTCACTTGGCCGGGCATGCTTTCTAATTTGAGCCCTAGTTGTTCTTCAAGCACAAAACGTTCAAACCTTTACATCTAATGAGATGCGTTTAATTTCTGCATTTGCTCATGCTCCTGGTAAGAGCATTGACTGCTAATAACAACAGATTAGGAATTTATGCGTCTCCAGCAGGACCCACACAGAAGCACAAGGTGATACTTTAGGCTGCTAGTGAATAGGCTTTTGTTAGTCAGTCTTGTCTAGTTTAAGGGACGGGATGTCTTTTTTCTATTGAATGGAACCTTTTGTAGTTGCTGCTTGTGGTAACCCATGCCATGTTATTTTAAGAACATTACTGGGAAAAAAACTGAACTGTGTCACAGAAAATCAAGTCTATTCTTTCAGACGGCGGGTGTCCCTTTTGGGGCGATTTAACACCGTTAACGTAGGTTTATGCAGTGTTTTGTCCTTTGCATTTACATGTATTTCTTTGTGCATTTTACATATTGGTATGTGACAATAAAGCGCAAGGTCTAGTCAAAAAAAAAAAAAAAAAACTTGAATAATGCATTCATGATTAAACCTTTGATTTAAAGTGAAAAATATAAACATCACACTTGTCCTAAATTCCGCAGATAAATCGATCACACTGGAGCCTTCCTCGATCATGTTCTGAGCCGTCCTGGAATTCTAATTTGTTCCGGTGCAGAGAAAACACCAGTGTGTGCCATTCTCGGCCTTCTTCTGCCTTCTTCTGGAAACATCACCCGATCTCGCACTGTGTGGGTGCCAGATTGGGTGACGCAGCTAAAAGGGAAAAAAAGTGCTGATCTCACTGCTCATTTATAAGATTGGCATCTCTTTCCCATAGTGAAAGAAAATGCCCAATCTGCACATCCCTGAGAACGGGCATGTAAAGAAGAAGAAGCAGCCAAGAGCCCCCCAGGATGAGTGACGTAAGTACACCGGAATACTCAGCACTCGCATTCAGTCTTGATCGCTGCATCGATCAAGACAAAAAGGGGAGGGGCTTCACCCTTTTTTTAATTATTATTATTATTAATATTATTATTAATAAAAATAAAAAGGACAATATTTTTACTTTACATAAATGGGTTGTCTACCCTTTCATGTAAAACATACATTTCAGTTTAGATCTGCTTTAAGGGCCCCGTGTTCCTTGAAGTAATTTTTACTTAAACCTCCCCCCATTGTATTTCAATTTTTTCCTGCTTCAATCTCCTTTTATTCCATCCATATTTATGTAAGCTTCCTTTATGTGATGTCTCTGTTATATACAAACCAACTCCAGACTAGGCATAGACCCCCACTTAGTATTTGTTACCTATGGAACATCCCGCAGGTTTTTCATCCTCGTCCTTCCAAAGGCACCATGTAATGGCACAACGCTATTATTTGCATCGTTCTCTATCACAATTATTTGAAATTGCATTGGAGTTGGACTATTGATTAAACGGACATCAAAATAAATACATTTGATCACTTTTTTTTTTAGAAAGATAATGTATAGTGTAGGTAAAAATCAGCCAAAATCAAGGCTATAAATAATAGAACAAAATGGCTTCTCCAATATGTATACAAACAAGCAAAGCTCTTAACACATATAGACCCATTGGAAATGTCACACACATATCTAGAAATAAGTAAAAAGACTTCTTCCGCCAGCTAGCTTAGGGATATTACATAGGAATGATCAGATCACTTCCATAAGCAGCAGATTAGGCACCAGCCACCCTTTGTGGTTCCTTTTTACTTCATAAATTGTCTCACGAAAAATTTGTCTCTAGTAAACTTAGAAGTTTTCAAGCGCCTCTTTGTTCACATTGGTCCAAATAATGCAAAATAAATGTAAATAACAGATAAAGTACAGAAAGTAATTGATCTGTTTAGAGATAGAGCAGGTCTTTTTGGTTTTAGAGGTCTAAAAAAATGCAGCTAAGACCATTTCATTCCACAGGGTCTCAGAAGTAAATATCTTAGGGGCTTTAGGTAATCCTTGGACCTAAAATGTGCATTTTAGTAAGTGTTAAAAATAATAAATAATAATAAAATTGCAATTGCTTCTATCATATAGTATCCCTTTTAGTTTCTCAGGGTCCGTCCCCATAATATATGATTTTGTAGTGGATGTACTGTGGATTCAGATCAGAAGCGTGTAAAAACTGATGCATCTTGACAGAATGACAGCATTGTGAAATCAGAAGTACTATCTATCCTCTTCCTCTAAGGTAACATAATATGAGGTGCCAGATCTGGAGCGCTGTCACTCACACCTTAATGTAAGGTTGGCTTCCCAGGTCTGAAATGATCTTTACCTATACAGAGCCCTATAGCTTTATGAAAAAAGGCACTGATAACTTATTTTGATGAAAACTAAGAATAGCACAGTGTGCCATTAAGATCTTAGAAAGAGGCATATATTATTAATGACACTGTATAGTAACAATGAGAAAGAACAAAGAAGGCCAATCATTAATATTTGAAAGGGAGATAGGTGTCTGGAAATTTGTTTGATGCTCCACGCCAAGAGAATAGTTAAAGAAGCAGTAACCTTGTTTTCCTTAATTAATTGTTTCAGCAAACATTAACACTAAAAATATATTTACATTATTACATTACAAGACTTGTGAACAAATCTAGGATTTGCATGTCTCCTATTATTGTTAATATCTAAATCTAAAAGAGAGTTACCATCACTTTGAAATAAATTATTTTCACTTCCTCTTGGGTTTTCTTGGCATGAAGTGAAGGCATTGGTTTATTTAAAGATAAAAAGGGGGCTATACATAACCTTTAATAGGCAATGTCCTCAAAAGTTGTTAGCCTGAAGTTTCCAGCTTCCCTAGAAAAAAATATGTGATCGGTGGGACTTTAGAATGTGGTAAAAATGGTTTGGCTTGAACAATGCTTGCAAAAAAACTGGATTATCAAAATTAGTTGACTATTTGTGGTTTAAGAGTTAGGTTAATGTGTATGCATAACCAAAACATTTTTTGTAGAGTATGAACCCCTTATCAGGTTATTTTTTTCAATAGGCCTGATTAAATAAAGCTCTCCAAGACTGGAGAAGATGCACTATCATGGTAAAACCTGGTTGATCCAGCAAACATGGCATAGATGTCCTAACATCATTTGCTATTAGTTGAAAAATGAAATCCATTCCAAGTTTGCTGGATAACTGAGGTTCACTCATGATAGTCTAGTGTCTCCAGTTTTGGTGAGGTTTATTAAATAAGGCCCAAGGGTTTTTTTTTTTTTCGGAAGATTTCACTTTCTATATTGGAGGTGCAGCAAGAAATTTTCAAAGAAGTGGTAAAAAATCCCCTTCCATACAGTTATCACTAAAACAAGTGTCCCTTTTGACAGTTTTACTCTCACCTGTTTTGCACAAATAGAATATTTGCAGTGTGATTTGCATTTGTTTTACCTATTTTCATTAAGTAAAGTTATTGGAGGTTCAGTGAGTGCTATGGAGTTCATATACAGGTAGTCCCCGGGTTAAGAACATCCGACACACAGATGCCTTCTAGATACAGCGGGGATTCCCTCCTCACTGTGTGCCGATCAAGGGTTGGAGGGGGGAGGGGCAGTTTGCAAAAGAAATCATTTGCTAAACACAGCTGAGGTTGTTGGTGATCTTAAGGACTGAGCTCTTTCTGCAGTCTCTTGTAACTCCTTAATGACCAAGACAAACTCTGCAGTTGTTTCTTTTTGCATATCAAAGCACAGCTTGTTCCAGAAGTTAATGAATGTCTAGGCTCCATAAAGATTTTTTTTGCTTTGTTTGTGATTAACCCACAGTGAGGATTTTATATAGTAACTGAAACCATGCTGCTTAATACTTTGTTGAGACAAACATCTGTCCTAAGTGCATTTATTAAAATAAAGTACATGTTCCGACTTAAATACAAATTCAACTTAAGAACAAACCTACAGTCCCTATTTCATATGTAACGTGGGGACTACCTGTAATGTCTAATGATAGTTAGAATGCATCTCTGTGGCATCTGTTACAAAGTGTTGACAATATAATATTTTGGTGTGATTCAATTCCTCACAAAAGCCCAGTTATTTATTGTCAATGAACCTCTCCATAGCCATTTTCCCCTTCTTTTTCTTCTTAGTCTTTAGGGGTCCCATGCTTACTTTGCAATTATTTCATTGGACATGTAGTAACAATTCTATTGGTATTAACTTGATCAACAGGCAATGAGATAGGAAGATGAATTTCTCAAAGGAGTTACAGTATCAGCTGTCCTAAAAGTCACAAATATGACTAGACCCAGCTTACTAAAAACCTTGTTTTTTCAAAACCTACATCATCTAGATCAGTGTTTCTGAACCTTTGTAACACAAGGGAACCCTTAAAATAACTTTCAGTTCCAGGGGAATGCCTTCACAGCTCACAGTACATTAGCATAGTTTTTAGTAGGAAGAAAGCTTCTTGTGCGATATAAAAAGATTGTCACCCTAACAGATAGCCCAGAACATCATGGAGGAACATCAAGCAACCTCTGAAGGACCCCTGGTTCAGAATCACTAATTTAGATACAAATTTATATATGGCTACATACATTTACTCATTTCAATTTTCTTATTTAACACTTCCCTTAAAAGAAATAGACCTAGCAGTACCCAAAAACACTTTTACCCTTGAGGATAACCTAACCTAATACTGGCCCCAAAGAAGACAATACAAAATCTCCTGGCACTACTGTTTATCCACTGCCTTTCATTGATGATTTTAATGGCATTGGTTCTACCATATGGCCACGAAACAAAAAGATCATTTTTAATATTAGGTAGAATTATCTTTTAATAAAATTGTATTGTATCTAGTGGGTAGAACTAATCTATCAATAAATGATCCAGAAGACTTATAAATCAAATAATTGTATATAATATCTCGCAAAATCTGCGAAATAGTTTGCACCACATTTAAACAGTCCTAAGAAAATATTATTCTGTGTTGCGGACATGGTTCTGACTTCTTATTTAGCATTACATTCACTTGTGCATATATGGAACTTTATAAACATACTGACCCTGAGATGCCTTATGGAGTGAAGACATCAATAGCAATAACATATTGATCTTATGATCTTATGGGGAAAAAATCAATACAGTCTTCAACCTGTAGTCCTAAAATCTAAATTTATGGTGTGATGGAGTTAAATGTCTGAAAAGATGTCACTCTGGGGAATTAACCAGGTATTTCTAGTTGACGGGAAATTAACCTTAAATTGGTTACAGCTGTCAATGTCTGAGGGGATATTATAATTTTGTTTGTAGAGCCATCATCATTTACAAAGTACTATAGCATTCAATAGATGTTTTCTTAATAGAATGCCACAGTACAAATAGGTGGTAACCATGATGCTCCTGGAGTTTTACCAACCTGCAAGATCCTAACAACTTTGAATATTTTTTATGCTACATAAGGAAGCAATAATAATCTATTGTATATATCAAGAAGGTCTTCCTGTCTTTGGTTTATTTTGTATTTTTAAATCAAAACTTTTTCAAATTAACCTTTATCAAGATCAGTGCTTCTCAAACACAGTTCTGTAAATCCTATTATTATTATTATTATTATTATTATTATTAATATTATTATTATTAATAAACATGATTTATATAGATCAAACATATTACACAGCGCTGTACATTAAATAGGGGTTGCAAATGACAGATAAATACAGACAGTGAAACAGGAGGAGAGGACCCTACCCCAAAGAGCTTACAATCTAGGAGGTGGGGGAATTATTACACAATAGGAGGTGAGATATGTGGTGGTGGGAAGTAGTGATGGTTTCAAAAGACAGAAGAAGACGGGTAGGCAAGTTTGAAAAAGTGGGTTTTGAGTGCTCCTAAATGAGCAGAAAGTAGGACCAAGCCGAATATGATGGGGAAGACCATTCCAGAGAGTCGGGGCAGCTCTAGAAATTTCTTGGAGCCATGAGTGTGATGAGGTTATGAATGAGGAAGTCAGTTGTAGGTCATCGGAGGAGCAGAGAGAGCGGCTAGAGGAGTTTTTTTTACCAGGTCAGAAAGGTAAGTGGGACAAGAACTGTGGAGAGATTTGAAGGCAAAGCACAGGAGCTTGGATTTGATTCTCAGGTGAAATGGAAGCCAATGAAGAGAACTGCAAAGAGATGCAGCAGAAGGGAGCGGTGGAAAGGATGGATGAGTCTGGCTGCAGCATTCATAATAGATTGTAGAGGAGAGATTTGGGTTAGTGGAATACCAGAGAGGAGGAGGTTACAGTAGTCCAGATGAGAGATGATAAGAGCATGTACAAGGAGTTTGGTGGACTCTGAGAACAGGTAGGGGCGGATTTTAGAGATGTTGTGTAGGTGAAAGTGACAGGACCCGGAAATGTTCTGAATATGGGGGATAAATGAGAGGGCAGAATCAAAGACACCAAGACAACGTGCCTGAGGGGAGGGACGAATTACAGTGTTGTTAACGGTTAGGAATATGTCGGGGAGATTTGAAATTTGAGGGGGGGATGATGATGAGTTCTGTTTCAGGAATGGGTGATCCATGATGAGATGGCTGACAAGCAGCATAAGACCTTATCCAGGACTGAAGGAGACATGTCACGGGTTGACAGATAGATTTGAGTGTCATCAGCATACAGATGGTACTATAAGCCAAAGGAGAATATGAGACTACCGATAGAGGAGGTGTACAGAGAAAAGAGAACCGGTCCAAGGACTGACCCTTGGTGAACACCAATAACCCTAGGGTTTCTCCAGTGGTTTGTACAGTTTCCATGAGCAATATGTCCCTTTCAGATCAGTTTAAGTGAGACCATTGATCTTTTTGACTATCTGTGGGGTGGCATTCATCCCAATGCTCACGATGTAGGAGGAATTCTTCTTACTGTCCACCACATTAATGTACTTACAGCTGTGGATATAGGATTTATAGCAGGGGTTTCATAAGAGCTGATGTTGTTTCAAGGGTTCCCCATGGTAATACGGTCAAGAAAAAATGATCTAGATTAGCACAAATAAATGTAAAAAATGCCTGTTCACTGTGTCTCACGGTATATATTGTTATTCCTCCAGCTACCTCTTATTCATTTAGATTTTCTGTAGAGATGTAGAGGCTGGTAACAAGAACTATATATCGCAGTGGGTGACACTCTATGAAACTAACAGAGAAGTGTACAAAGTAACATGGCTTGAAGCATTGCAAAAGACTGCAGAGTGAACGCACCACTTTTCACCTCTTTTCCTTCTTCCTTTCCCTGCCATTCAGCCACCTAGGCCATACCACTCCTACAACAGGAGAGGGGTGTAGAGTTGGTTGATATGTAAACACTGGCAGCACCTAACTGTTCTATGTGGCAAGGGGTGGTGCCATCACTGTTATGGGGAGCTGTTTTCTTATGTACAGGAATTAGATGCTTTCTGTCTAGTTTATAGGACCATGTACCTAGAGACATAGCAGATACCGTGCCACCTTTCTCTTGTTACTCTCTTTGCAAGCACATATATGAATACCATACTATTTCTTTCTAGCATAAGTATTGTCTCTAAAACTTGAGTTCTTTAATCATGTCAAAGCTATGCAAAGTGTAGGGCTTTTGCCAAGCCATTCCCATAGAATGTTAGCATCCATCAATGAAGTACACAAATGAAAAACCACTAAAAATCAAGGGGTAACACCCTCCTTTAAATTAGATCCTGATACTTGGCCATAAGCCCCAAGACTTAAGTTGTGGCTAAAAGCCCCAAATTTCCAAGTTAATTACTATACAAGAAAAAAATCCAAGCCAAAGTTAATATTGTGTCTTCAAACTAATGTTAAATCAATAAGGGCACTAGAGTTACAAAAGTAGCTAAGCACTTCCTCATGGAACAATCACTTTTTAAATGGAGTAACACGTAACTTTCCGACAACACAGCAAAATTGTGAAATGCTCGGGGAAAATTGGAGCTTTGCCAGCCAAAGTCTGTCAAGATTGTGGCAAAGTCACTGAAAAATAACTTCACTAAGTTTAGAGAAATAAATGGAACACAGGAGAACAAAATCTATAGAAAGAATTGAGAGTTAGAGATGGAGAGGAGACGAGAGAATGAGAGGAATTAGTCTAGTAATTCGCATTTATTGCGGTGTTTGAAATAAGAACTGTCAGCATTGCTAAATCAAATCAGTTGAATTCAGTCATGCACAGGTGAATGACAGACAGGCAAGGGCAAAATCTGTCTTTTTTGGTCTGGCTTCTGTCTGAGATGCCAGTATCTCTATTTATTTACTCATATTGCTAATCCATGTGTTTATATAAACCGTGGCCTACCCAGCTTTATAGCCTTTTGTGCCTTATATTGCTGTTTTGTTGTGTCATTGCATGTTGTGGTGCCTTAAGTAACTTTTACTGGACCATTAATGTGCATCTATAGTCCAAAAAATCTAACTTTCTAATTTTTTCCTAGCATATTGAAAGGGATTGCTTGTTCTTTAATATTTTACATATTAAATATATATACCATAGCCAAAATACCATAGCAGAAATATGCAACTTTCATTTAGATGACTGGTTCAGTATTACTGAATACTTGCAAGATGATAATGAACTATTTTGGATATTGTTTTGAATCGTATGATCTGCTCTTCCATGACAAGTAGACCTTAATAATTAACCTTAAAAAAAAGTGTTGACAGACCATTATTTTTATTAACAACCTTCCTACAAGATATTATATGCATCTAACATATTTTAAGCATTCTATTTAGCTGTAAAGCCTTCATTGTGTAGACATCCGAAAGACCTTGGTGCCACCATGTTGTATGTAATGTCAGCAGTCCCAGCAGACTCACAGCTGACACTCAAGTGACATTGGGTAGGTTATGTAGGTAAAGTAGGGTTGGAGGGGTGGAGGAACGGAACCAGAGATAGACAAGACCAGAAAAGGGGAGGACTATGACATAGCAGGAGTAAGGAGAAGCTGTGGTTGTCCAAGAGAATCAACTTTTCCAAGAGTGGTTAAATTCCATACTACATTTAAAGGCCCACTGGAAATAAGTAAAACATGGTTTATATAAAAGATTACAAATTTGTCTGTACTTTTACCTGAATTTTGGTGACAGGCTCCCTTTAATGGAGATACTTCTGGGAGTGCTACAAATCTTATAACCTGCTTGTTTGTGCCTAATAGTACACACCATAACTGGCTGAACTATAAAGACTGGATTATCTCAAGATGTTATAGTGCTCTGAGAAAAGCGCAAACAATATTATATTTCAAGCTTCCAAGAAAGATATGTTTATATAAAATGTGTTGGATGGCCGAATCCTTTTGAGTTATCTGCCCTGATCATTTATGTGTATACAATATGAGGTGTTGTAGATTTAATAATTGTGGTCACCAGCTGTGAATCTTGTCAATGTACACAGATAATAAACCAACGTTGTTTATTATCGCAGACCTTGAGACTATTTTCCAAGTGTAAGGATAACTAAATGTATCGAGCTCAGTGGATGAAGGTCAGCCGAGATCTTTCCTAAATAGGCATGCACTGTTTATTTAATCGCTGACTGCTCAAGCATATAATAAAGTTTTGGTGATTTGAAACCTGCTGCATCAGCTGATGCTCAACTAAGATGTCTCTTTACAGCCGCTTACTCTGAATTTTTCAAGCCTTCACAAAATCACTAGATATTTATATTCTTTTCAGTTTGATATATTTTTTACGATTTTCACAGCATACTTGTCTTTGAAACATGAAAACCCTGCTAGGATGTAGAAATTCTGCTTACACTAAAAAATGTAAAATATCATTTTCATAAAATTGTAACATTGGCAAGCCTGTGAAAAGAGAAAGAAGAAAAAGGTACACTTGAAGACATAACTGGTTAAGACAGACATTTATTTAAGGGTTTGTTTTTTAACAATGGTTTGCTGACTCCTTTTATACATTTATTGACATTTGAAGTTGTTTACTAAATCCTACAGACCCTCTGGGAGATACTTCATTAAAAAAGGTCCTATTAATTACATTAAAATGTTTTAAATTTAGGCAGTCCAAAGTCTATATTGTTCTGTGGGTAACACGTGCAAGACATTTCTAAAGTTACTAGTCTAATTCTCATCATAAGGTTTGGGCTGGTCTCATCATAAGGTTTGGTCTGACCACAGGTACACAGTGGCCTCTTAAATGGTGGCAAATTATCACTTCTAAATGTTGTACAAATAGATAAAAATCATTAAAAATATATGAATGAGGTTACTAGCGTACCTTTAAGAATGGTCTTTTCTAATAAATAAATAACAAAGGACTTGATTTATCAAAGTTCTCCAGCACTGGAGAAGATAGACTTTCATGGGGGAAGCTGAGTGATCATTTGCTCTTAGTTGGCAAGTGTTTTTAATCCTGGACCGAATTCATTTAAGGTTTCTGGTATCACCTATGTTCTCCCACGACTCCACTCATGAAGAGCTTTGATAAATCAAGCGCATAGAGTTCTTGTAAAGTTAACTCTAAAGAGTGCTTTTGAAAGTAAATCTAAAAGTTCTCCACTTCTCTGTCTAGTGACACATTACCAACAACACTTTATTATAGTAAATGTGTATCTTAGTGGAATAACAGCTGACATTTTGTGTACATAACCAATAGCAATAGCTAATGTTTTTCTGGGCTAGCCAGTCGCAACCCAATTATAATCCACGATGCCACCAAGACATTGGTTCTTTATCTGTTAGTTTCCTATGAACACTGGGTAATTTCAAAACAATCCCCAGTGTGTATAGGCAACTGCTACTGTACATGCAAGAATGCAACCAGAATAAGTGAACCAGTTACTTTCTTTCTTGTTTCAGATTCTTCTTTTTTTTCTTTTTAGTTTTCACAATACAAACATTTAATGGTGGCACCATTTACAGTTCTATCTTTTTCAGAGACATCTAAGACAGACAGAACTTTTTAACCATTTGCTTACAGTGTTCACTTGCTGAAAAAAATTACAATTGTCCTGTACATTCTCAGGGGTTAGTTCCTTGAAGCCCCCCAAAAATACCTTTTTATCATTGACATTTGGTGACTTTTGTGGAACCCTTGTTCCAATATGTGCTTTAGAACTTTCCTATTTTTCTGAAATGTATCTTCCCTTTCACGGTGTGTTTCAGCAGTTAGAGTTTCATTTATCATACTCTTGCTGTGCTCATGTCCTCATCGATCTCATCTTGACCTCTGGCTTTTGGACATTGGTTAAACACAATTATTGTCTTGTTTATTTCCTTTCTATAACCATTGATATTTTTTCTCTTTTTAATAAAGTGATTAAAAATAAAATATTGGGAATATCATAAGACCTAATTGATGTTTTTGAAGGTTCAGTAGACGCAAAAGTAATACTTTAGTAATTGGTATTGTCTGGTAGAAAGAGTCAGACACTGGTTGCTTATATCTTATAATTCTGTATAACGTTCCTGCTTAGTTTTGGGAGTTCTGAGTCAGGTTTGCACATTTAAAAACTTCCTTTGCATTCTTTATATTATACAAATTTTCAGGTGGTTAACCTTTTCAGTATCTACCATACACTAAAATATTCTGTCCATAGTAGACTGATACTTTATTATATTTTTACCTAGAAAATTACCAGAAACCTTGTAGTATTTGAACTCTATGCTCCTTTGGGTTTTCTGTGTAAGTGGGGATAAGGGTGGATTTTACATGATCAAACAGAACAGAAGAGTTGATAAATTATAGTATTGTTTTAAAAAGTAGTAAATTGGTATACAATTGTTATTTTTTTTTGCACATTATAACAATGTCATATACTTTTTAAATTGTTGAAAACTTTTGAAATGTAAATATTTTTAACAGGTTTAGAGCTAATTTATGATACATTTGTTATTGCTACAAATGCTGTGTCTTTTTCTTTCTACAAGGTGACCTATACATAGGAGGTGTTGCCAAAGAAATGTACAAAACACTGCCAAAGCTTGTACACGCCAAGGAAGGATTCCAAGGCTGCCTTGCTTCTGTTGATCTGAATGGACGTCTTCCAGACTTGATCTCAGATGCTCTTTTGTGTAATGGACAAATAGAAAGAGGATGTGAAGGTACAGGAAGTTTTAATCAAAGTATATATTTATCCAATAGTTCTATCAGTGGTAAAAAGCCATCTCTTTCATTTATCATATGTGTGTTTTTACATTTCATGTTTATTTTTTTACACATTTTTTAGTTTTTTTTGTATTTGATAAAGTATTTTTTGTGTATTTTACATATTTTACATTTGACTCTAATTTTTTATATATGATTTTAGATCATTTAGCCCCATGTTTATAGGCAAATTGTTTTTTTTATAGATACTGTTCATAATCTTTTTTTATTTCTATTTTATTTTATTTTTTGCCTTATTGTGCCTTACTTGACCTTAGTATATTAGCATATTTGAGCTGTTTTATAGCCATTAAACTTATAACAGTATTCATAGGTAATTTGTGATTTATGTTGATTTTGGTTTTTTTAACATTACCATTTGCATTATCATTTGTTATATTTCCTTTTATTATCTTTTTTGTGAAATTCACATTTTTTTTATCAAAATAAATTTATGTTTCATTTGTCTGAGGCTTTGGTTTTTTTTTTTTGATTTTTTTTAAAAAGACTGTTGCTTATCACAATTGAGGAGTAATTGAGTAGTAATAAAAATCCTTTAGATATTTACTATTTACATCAGAATAAAAGAACACTTGTCCGTGCAGTTTGCAAATATACATTTCAAATATAGTAGAATAGAGTTGGACATGGAAGCAGGACTGTCATGGAACCTAGATAGCACAGAGGCTCCCATGCTTTCACAAATATTTCACAGCCCTATGTCTGTCCCTGCCTTACTTACTGAACAAAGAATTGTGTTCCACCCATGATCATGGCCTGCCATGCTTAATTTCAGTGTAATCTGCAGAGAGGTCACAGAGAGTGCAGGACCTGAAAATACTATCTTATAGGGTTTTCTGAATTAAATAAACCATCAGAATAGATTTAAGCACAATTTTAAAAAAATCTTTTGCAAATTGTGGGTAATGTATTTGCCTGGAGTTCAGCTTTAGGAATGCATCTAATAATTTTTGCTTAATCTAGTTACAGTGATATATGATATGATCCTTTAAATAGACTTGAACTGACATTAAGTTTAAAAATTGTCAAATAAATATGTGTAAAAAGTACAATTTAATGTGCTAACATGTGTTCATAAGTACCTAAATATATGTATTAGCTGACATGTCACACTATGCATTACGTATAAATTTAAGGTAAGGTTGAGTTATCTTAATTGCATTGATTCCTAGTAAATGTGTCAAAAATGTAACAGTTTGCTGATCCAAGGGTGGATTATCAGATCTCCTGTGAATTACTAGTTGCAAGACACGAGAGACAAAGAGACATGAATATGCTTCAGTGACTTGTGCTTGCTCGCAGTAGATGGACACCATTGGTTAAATGTCTCAATTCACACATTTATCCTGCAAATAATCCAATACATTCCTGGAACACAGACTTGTGGGTATGCCATTTACATAGTCAGTTCAATCGATCGAGCCTGTGCTCCAGAGATAGAGTGACTTATTTGCAGTATTCGTGGGAAAACCTTATCCAGCTCTAACCAACAGAACAACCTTTATTAAATGAGGTAATGAAAAGAGCAATAATGTGCTATAGTCTTACAGGACCAACCAGGTTTCAGATTTCAGGTTAGTGTAATTAGAACGATAAGCAATTTGGGTATAGCACTTTTCTTACTGCTGTCTGCTTTGACACATTCAAGCTTTTTGCTTTTAGGTGTAAAAATGATGGCTAAATGTAAAACTTGTCTGATTATTTTTACCTTTAAAAAGAAGCTGAAGTACAAGTTTTATATTCTCAGCTTATGTCTAGGTAAATTTACGGGAATTAATTTGAACAACTGGCTAAATATTTTCGCTGGTAGAGCAGTGCATATTAGTTCAGTCCCAGTTAGGACCCATTTAGGTGTTAATGCACAAGTGCTATTGTTACACTTATCTCCTCCTTGCTAAAGTGCTGAGGTCTCTCCTGCGCATGCGGGCACCTTTACCTTGGGCGCACCTGCTCTTCCAAGTTTTATCAGTCTCGCTCATCCCGCCATCCAATCAGGTATTAGTCTCTAAATCATCCCTAGCTATTTAGTTAGCTCAGACACAGCACTCAGCATCTCCACGAGTGCTGAGCCCCCTAGCTCTGTTGAGCGTTTCCTCTACAACTGCTGTGCTTTCCCTGTCCAGCTCCTGTATTAATCCCTTATTGCTCAGTCTGGTGTTTCCTTGCCTGTTCCTTTGTGCTATTCCAGTGTTCCTCTGTGTCTGCAGTGATCCCTTTGTCTCCCAAATCACCTATGCCCCTTGTCGCTTCCTGTGTCATCTGTGTTCCCTGTGTCTGTGGTGGCCCCTTGTCACTGGTGTCCATTTACTGGATTCCTGGTTTTTGACCCCTGGCTTGTTACTTACCTTTTTGTGCTTGCTGCCTGCCTTGACCCCAGGCTTCCTTGACAATTCTCCCTCCTGGTGATTTGGTACCGTACACCATCCTGGCAGTAATCAGAAGCACAACATCCTCACCACTAGATGCTCTGGAGAAAACCTGGTTGATGCTTAGATTCTTCGCCTTGGCCCTTCTCAAGGCTCACATCATTTTTGTGCAAGCAGTAGTGCCTAAAGGCTCTGTCTCCCCAAGCGTGACAGCTATCATGTGGTAAGAAGTGTTCTGTTAAACCAGCACATTTATTTTGAATGGGCTGGCAGCACAGCCTAATTCCCAGAATACTGACCAGGCCCTTCTGCACAGTGAACAACAACACACGACATACAGTATGGATACTTGGAAGTCATTTAGTCTTTTCACGGGATAGGAGTCATAGGGCATGATTTATTAAAGCTCTCCATGACTGCAAAAGAAAGACTATCATGGGAAAACCTTGTTAATCCAGCAAACCTCTCGTCCTGGTTTGAAAACATTTGCAAACTAATAAATTGTTTATTAATTTTGAGAAATCCATTCCAGGTTAGTTTATCTTCTCAAGTCCTGTAGAGCTTTAATAAACCAAGTCCCTTGCACAGTTTATTCTAAAAGTACACTGAGCGCGTGAACAATTTTGCCATGATGTGGGTAAAGTAACTTCCATGTGCAATGTACGAGTTATATTATCCCTGGCCAAACAAACAAAGCAGCTAAAGGCATCAGATTTGGAAGGGGCTAGGGTGGATTAAGATGTCATTGGCATGATGTGAAATTCCTGAAAAAGGGGCCTCAAACTCAAATATTAAAAAAAATGTTTTTTTAGCTAGTTTTACATGCCCCAAGCTCTTTTTCGTGAACCTGAAATGTTAATACAACTTGAATAATCAGAACATTTATTTCCAGAACACTTATTCTTTATTTATTAATTAGGCCGTTAACAAATACAAAAATAGTTTTATCGACCTAATTATGAGCACATATATATTACAGTTTAGGAAATGAGTTATTATTCACCTAAATTATTTGGAAAAAAGTAATAAAAATGCATTAATTTATTTCCCTTAAAACACAGATAAAAATAGGAGATGACATCCCGCGTGTACTTTATGTTCTAGCAACCGGGATTTCCCAGGACAATTATATATTTAGTTTTCCGTAATCAAAATTCACACCATCAATAAAAAAAAGCAGTCACTCCAATGAGCAGTCTAAAGATTTATTTCCCACTGACATTTAATAAATTATATAGTCTTCCCAGGTTCACATTTGGCTGCTTCCAAGTTTCATGGTTCATCGACCAATATTACCAATCAATGTGATTAAATAACAGAAATAAATTGAAAAATCCACCCTTTCACCATTGTGTTTTTAATTTTTTCAACTTAACCCTTACAAAAGCCAAAAGCTTTGATTGTAATGTTCTATTCATTCCACTTTCCCATTTAATGAAGATCTGACAGTAGAGAACATATTGCCACCTTGTACAGTGGCACACGTTAATTGGATCTTGTGTTAGATTAGAACTTCATGTGTCAATTTTCTTCAAGCTGCAAACTCTATTTTCTAAATGGCTTTTCCTTGGATCAAATGGGCACCTCTTTGGATTTTCATTGAATTCCATCAAACTTCTTTTTCCTCTAGCCTTTCTTATGATACCAATCTCAATCACTGCTGGTATTTCATTTACTTTTTATGTGTTGTTAAATGCCTGGTTATCTATCATTTAATTGAATTATTCAAGCCTTACATTGGGAGCTAAATCTTTAGTTGATGGGGTTACCTTGAGCCTTGAACTTTGTTTGTTTCTAGTCCCAGGTAAATGCATATAAAGGTATTAATGTCAATGGTATGCATTGTAAAGAGTATGCATTAACTAGGAGGTATTTAGCCCTTTGCAAGAATGAATGGCAAAGCTTTCAAATTATAATGTAGAATTGATAACAGTCTTGGTGTAGAATTATAACAGTTACCTGAATAAAAAAAAGCTTTACTAATATGTAAAGCACTTTAAAGAAAAATGAATTATTTTAAAATTTCTATGTATGTCTGCATTTCTATATTTGGGAGCTATAGTTTCAAGTAATTAGAAAATTGGCTTGTCTAAACCCAAATCTACACCATACATTGCCTATATGAAGGACATTGGCTGTACTTTTGGTGGTAGACTGAGCAAATAGATTTGCCCAGAGGACACATAAAAAATTTTTTTGCAACCTTTTAAAGCACAATTAAACTTTGAGTTTGAAATGAATAGCAGCTGCATCAAAAGAAAAGTTGTTCAGTGTCTTACATTTTTTTTTCCCTTAGCAGCCACAATTGTAAAAGAAAAAAAGGATTGCAGATGCCCGCAATGCCTCCTACTAAGTCAGCTTTAGAAATAAAAAGAATTTTAAGATATTGAAGACCAAATCTAAAAGTAAACATTTTTAAAGAATAAAAACACTCAATGCTATTTTATTGGCCTAAGATAGACCAACATGTAAGAACCTGGGTGATCCAGCAAACTGGAAATGGATTTATTAAGATCATTTGTTATTATTTGGCAAATGTTTCCAATTTGAGACCAGATCTATTCGAGGTTTGCTGGATGACCCAAGTTCTCACATGATAGCCTATCTTCTCCAGTGTTTGAGAGCTTTAATAAATCAGGGTAAATGTCTCTTAAGAAATAAAACCAAATTATATGCAGGTTCACACATGAGCAGCTCAGTGTACATTTTTGGCATAGCTCTTGCCAAAATTATTCAACCCCTTTGTGTGCTTTTCTCCTGTCCAGCCAATCAAGATGGCCAAAGAACTAAAACTAGATTGGTCTAAGCAGATCTGGTGAGCCTACATCTTTATCTGCTGCTTCAAGGATACATTTCTAGATAAAAGAGCTCCTATATTTGAACACTAGGTAAAAAAAAACAGGAAGGAATAAACAAAATCAATAATACTTGGTCTAAAGAAGGACGGCATTGTTTTACAGTAATGACACTTTTTTCCGCTTTATTTGTATGCATTCAGAGCCACGTACATAAAACACACATAACACTGAGGACCAGAATAGAATTGTGTTATAAATCTCTTTCTTTATATTGTAACTAAAGGCTAAGACTCCAAAGAATAGAGTTAATCTTTGGGATGACCCTAAATCTATAGATTTTCTACCTGAGTGAGTTTCCATTGCCCCGACTGATCTCTACCTATGAGAAATAAATAAACGGATGTGCATGCCTTATTTCCAAATATAAAGTTATTAAGTGTGCATGGAAAGAAGCTTAAACTCACATGTCCCTGAAAGTACTACACATTTATAGAGCAACATCTCCAGTATTGTATACCAGGGAGCCATTGGTAAAGCCATAAAAGATTACCTAAATTCAACACATTCAACTATAATTTTTCTTCCAGTGTTGAAGACTTTTCATAGTTTTCCAACTTTATCACCTTATTTAACCAATGAAGTGGCTTGAAAAATTATGAAATGTTTTAAATATTACAAGCCCAGTTAAATCTTAATTCTAACCAATATTAGTTAGCAGACCAAAGATATAAAAGGAAAGGTAATTGTTAGAGTTTACATCCCGTTAAAATATCCTCCATAAAACTATAGCCGATATAATTATTTGGTAAAAATAATGAAAGTACATTTTTACAAATTGCAGGAAATTTATAAAGAAAAAAAAAGATTAAATGTTAAAAAATTAAATATGCAAGAACAAACAAGCAACGACAGGGCTGTAAATAACCCCTATTTTGGTTTGTAGACACATCTAACTCTGTGTACACATGTGAGATGATTATCATCATGGGTAAGAACCTGACTATCTAAAGAGGTAGCCCAACATCATTTATAGATCCATCAGGATAGATCCATGAACAAAAGATTCGGAAAGACTGTTATACAAATCAAGGGAGGGGAGCACAGTGGGGTGCTGCTCACTTGTCCTCCCCTCTCCTCTCTTCATTGAACAGAATGGGCACTGTGTGTATAGCCCTCATTCATTCATTCAATCATTCATTCATCTGTCACTCTCCCTTGTGATTAACAGCAACAAAAAATGTATGCAAGTGCAATGCCTAAGCCAAACTGGATCTGCTGGACTGGTTCTAAAACACTGGCTTCTGCTGATACACTCTACTGAGTTCATAATAGTTATGTCACTAACCATCTGTCATAGAAGCTCACAATATCCATACTATAGCCATATGCATAGTCCAAGGCTAATTTAGGAAAGTCAATTGATCTTCCAGTATGTTTATAGGAAGACACTGAGGTGGGAAGACATTGCTTAGAGCAAGCAACGTGAACAAATCAAATTATTGCAAGATTTAAAACATGGTGCTGGCCACTGAGCCAACTTACCAGCATGCCACTTACTAAGATTAATAATTTAAGAGTTGCGAACACGTCATCAAGTACTAAAAATTAATAATTTTTACCAGTAAAAAGAAGTAATCTGCAATAAAAGTAATTTTAGTAAATGGGAAATAAAAATGAAACCAAATTTTAGAAGATAGATCATGCTTAGTAAAAGACAAAATGCACACAATTATTCATATTACTTAAAAAGAGAAAAAAAAACAATCTGACACATTTTCAGCATTTTACCCAATTCATTTCATGGCAATGTATCCAGGAAACAGGGATGAAAGAAAGCTTTTTAATCATAAAAATTCTTTCTACCATTTTCCTCCTAATGGTTATAATTTTGCTGGCCTAACTTTTTTTCTGCAAATAATTATGCCAATGAGGCATTATTATTTAAAATGTCTTCAGAATCATAAACACCAAACTGCACAAAGAGACCTCATACTGGCAGATGTTCTGCATTAAAGAATCTGTTTCCTAGCAGTTATTTCTGAGGAAATCTATTTTTTATGCTTTTTTGACATGCTTGCAGCATGTTGATTGGGACATAGAACTATGCGTTTTTTTCCCCTATTTCCACGCACAGTTCTGAAATGTGAAACAAGATAATTATTTTTATTAATGTCACAATTCTGTATGTTTACTCTGCATGCACACAAATATTTTATTGCAAAGTGATTACAAAGTAAATGTTAAAACAACAAAAACAATGTGCGGGTCTAAAATGGATCTTAGGCTACGTACACACATCAGATGATTCTCGTCTGATAATAATTTGGTCCCTTAAATGTCCCATTTACAATAGTTTCTACTTTACAGCCCCAACAGAAAGTTAGAAGTACATAGGACATCTGGCAGCTCTACAAATGTTTTTGTACTTATAGCATTGTTAAAGTGATGAAATGTGCATGTATTACAAAGGCATACTGAATATGTGTTCTATTTTTACCTAGCATACACTTTAAATACACCACTGAAAGAGAAAATTTCTCTTGGAATCTTTAGAAAAGTGTATTTATTAGAAAATTAAATTTACATGAATCCTATCCCTTAATACCTGATGAAAAGGCAAAGCTGAGATAAACGAGCCTACTACTGCTTCCCTGTTGGCAGCCAAATAAATGTTTTTGGATCAACTAATTTAGTTACATTCATCAATATGCACTGTGCAATTTTAAAGGATGTAATGTGCCTTTTTGTGCAAGGAAAACACATTCACCCACACATTAACACTTCCTACACAGGAATCTATTAAAAGACATTCAAAATCAAGTTGATAACAGATCTGGAAAAGCTGTATAAATGTTATTACAGGTTTCCATTTCAGCTACGCTTTGAAACTTTCATCAGTGACAGGGATGTGCATTTTATATTAGCTTCATTTTAAACAGTCGGAGAAAGTAGGCAAATGCCAAATGAACTTGCCAGAAATGAAGTGTTCCTGATGTGGTTGGTGGTTTTGATTTTATTGTGGCCGTTCCTGTTCTTGATGCTCATAACACAAGTATTAGTATTAGAGATGACTGAACCTCTTATAGCTGAACTCCAGGCAAATTTAAAAAAACAAAACAGAAATTATATGGAATCAAATATCCTTAAATGTATGTGTAGGCCAAACTTTAGATAAAGTATGGACTTGGTAAATGCCCTGTCAGTGTACATTTTTGCTGTCTGTGTCAACTTGGGGTGGTTTCCCTTTACTTGCAACAAGACGTGAGATTAGATCTCTATATATTTAATTCTTTTTAAATGCAACATAGGAAAGCTATCAACAAACATAATATGGGTGTTGAAGGCAATATTAACAAAATACATGTTTGTTGGTGCATCGGCAGAATGTAGGCTCTGTTTGGTGCACAAATGGAATGAGTTGAGTGCAAGGAATACAATAGTCAAAAATTCAAGTTTGGGGTTAATATTGAATATTAGGTGGTTTAAGTCTAAAAAAGGGTCAGACTGAAGTTAACATACAAAGAAATTACATTTCTTGGTTTCAAAAATGTATTGTTGGTGGGATAAATACATAATCTAATTAATAGTGGCAAAAACTAATGCAGCTGGAAATGCTGTCAGCTGTTAATCCCTTCCCAGATGTTAAAAACTCTTCTGGGACTACAGCCCCAACATATACAGATGCTGCACTCTGCATCCATGTTATTAAGAAACAATTCAAGGGAAATCCACAGTCAAAGGCGAAAAATTCAACTCAACACATTTTCAGTTTAAAAAACTGGATGGGTTTTCTGCTTGTGCTCATTTATACAAAGCACTCTATTATCCCATTAGTTGTACCTATAAATGATGTAGATATAGGTCTGCTTTGAGTACTTCCTAATGCCCACATGTTGAATAATAATATTTAATGCATCATCAACGTCTTCCTGAAGTTCTACCAGTATCCATTTTTCAAATCAACTCACCCGCCGAGATGTGTCCCCAATTCAGTTTAGTTAAATCCATAAATATCCACACCAGTTGGTGGGCCTTAGGAGGTTTTGAAAATACTTCCCTACACTATTCATTCAATTTATTCTGTCACATTTAGGCAACTTTTATTTACTTGAAATACTTGGCAGACTCCCGAACTCCCATCTCCCACTTCCAGCTGGACGCTGGAAACACTAGACACACCTTATTAGGCAGCATAATGCTATATAACATTTCAAACAGTTCAGGAACCTCAAATGTCTATTTAATAGGAAGCAAAGACTTTTCTTCTTCCTCCACCAAGTCCATGGATATCCCATTAAGTTTCTTTTTATACCACAGCATCAGCATAGAAAATAAAATGACAAGCCTGCCTTGTGGACACTTCATTAAAAAGGAAGTAAGGATGTGCCTTTTTTTCCATAACTGATTGAAAAGGTCATTCGTGACCTTAATATGGGTTATGGTCTTAATTGAACCAGTCACTGTAAGAGGAAATTGGAGTGTTAAAGAGCGTGGAAAACACACTATCTAGTCAGGGTGCAACCATGCATTCAGTCTGCTAATGCATTCATTTCCAATCAAGAAAATAGGAAAAAAAAATAATTCCTCTTCATTATGTATCATCAGCTCAATTAACCTTTATATTTGCAGTAAAATAAAAAAAAAACAGATTACAACTTTCTCATTTTGTCTTGATTTGAGATTTATGGCTCTTACTCATTATTGGTTTGCATTATTATGTTGCATTTGTTTATTTTGTTTAAAGTGGTTGTACAGGGAAGAATTTACGGCTTTTTACCTGACAACAGTTGTTGGGATA
The DNA here is from genome assembly GCF_032062135.1 of Pyxicephalus adspersus. NCBI lineage: Eukaryota > Metazoa > Chordata > Amphibia > Anura > Pyxicephalidae > Pyxicephalus > Pyxicephalus adspersus. The sequence goes on from NC_092861.1 coordinate 134,437,201, forward strand.
ATAAAGAAAATAATGGGGAGTAAACAAGTTCAGAAAATTATTGAAAACTATAGAACCTGATTTTTGCTTTCATTTCAATGCAGCACGAGTCTGTTCTGTAGCAAAACATGTTTCATAACTGAGCACTTAAAGGTGATTTCCACTTTTATAAGTAATGTGGAAAACTTCTTGTCTGCTGGCTGATGCTAAAATTTTCAGTGGCTGAGTAAAAGGTTGGTTGGAGAAGGTCAAATATCTTTAAGTGCTCCTGAGGATTTATGATTCTGTTTTGCAAACAGCCAGGCGGTTGGCAATGAAAAACAAAGAATTGTTCACCGGTCATTTTCTGTCAAACTTTAAAGTAGTTGCCAACTTTCTTGTGGAAAATCCTTTAGAAGTGGGAGAAGAGCTTTTCCATGTTACCACTATTGGCTGATTTCTCTTGACATGTCCATAACAAATTCAGACTCCTGGTCTGCACGCATAAGTTTTCCCCTTCTTTCATATTAATGAACTCAAGCAGGAAAGAATATGCACATTTTATATTTAAAGTAAACCTGTGATCAGAGAATGGGTTCCAAATGACTTACATATTTTAGCAAGCAATAAATAGGATTCAAACCTGGTCCATACTGACAAACATAGCTGCAGGCACTGTGGTGAAATTCACTTTGAAAGTTCCCAATAAACACTGCAGTCATTCAAGTCATTCATTTTAGTTAAGCAATCCTTCAAAATTTGAGAATGAATTGCTACAGTACTCAGTGAAAGCTTGTTTTAAAAATTATTTACAGACTGCAAAAAAAAAAAAAAATACACAAAGTTAAGTACAAAATAAAAGCCATAGATACAGTTGTTTTATACTTACAGTCTTACAGTTGTTTTCATGTTTTTCCTGTACAACCACTTTAAAAGCTTTGCATGCCATTTTCTAAATTCTTCTTTCTCTTATTTTAACGTTTGCTTGCTTGCATTTTATATTGCTTACTAACATTTTTTATATTTTGCTTTCTTTGCCATTATTTTGCCTTCAAAAGTTGCATTGATGAAAGCTGACTTGCAAGGTAGACTGCACTGTGTGTTTAACCCAAGACTGAAACCCAATGCACATAATCAGTCCTGAATATGTCCGTGCATTTGTGGATTACAGTGTCTCCTCTTTTATGAGCTTTTCCCCTTTCTTCTTTTATAAAGAAGATGAAATAATCCTGCTCTAATTAGCATATGTTCTGCATAAGGGCTTTCAGTCTTGACGATGTGTGTATAGTGACTAGCTAATTGCTTTGATCATCCCCTTCTAATTTCTTATTTTACAATGATCTAGTTATGATTCTTTAGAGGTAGAGCAGAACTGTTTGTCCCTTTTATGTCACATTTGGGCATGCCAAAATATTAATACACAAGAAAACAAAAGAAAACACATGGGATCGGAAGAGCATGCAAATCAGTACTTGCCAACATCCAGTAGAAGACTTTTTCATGTTATCAGTATTTAATAATTATGTCATTTTAACACAAAACTTATTTTTCAATGAAAGCTCTCTCCTTTAATCATTGAATTTTATTTGAAAGATAGCTTTTTGGTTTTTGGGTTCAGAGTGAAAGATCCTGTTAAGATTTGCTGATCTCTGTACCATCGATCATTCATAATACTTTTATACTTAATACTTTTGCTTCCTACTTGCTTTGCTCAAGGAAAAAGTCAGTAAATATAGTAACTGTAGGGGCCAAATAATAAAGAAGTGAAATTTGTCATTCAGTAATATTCTCTAGGTGGGAATCTCCCATGTGGTGTGTTGAATAGTTCTCCAATGTTCTCTAATGTTACTAATGCCAGGGCTCCTGCTCTAGGACTCTTTATTTTAAGTCCTGTTTTAATGTGTTTTGTTAGTTTTGGATAGAGTGGAGAAGGACTGAAGATCCTGTTGGGTTTTGTTACTATCCCGGTCTCCATTAGAAATACGTAACCTATATTTCTGTAGTGGTGGTAACAATTTTTTTCACCAGGCGGAAAGTGAGGGAACACAAACCAAAAATTTTTTAGAAGAGTAAGGGAAAACTAAAATATCTATCAGCTTGTACTTGCTGTTGATATCTTCCATTTAATGATTTTCCAATTTTTCTATATGGTTAAACCGGGGTAGAATACAAGCGAGATTCTCTGGTGGAGTTCTATTTATTCAAAATTTCAAAACCAAACAGGACCTCTAATCAAACCTAAAAAAAAATTGTTAAAAAATTCAATATTTTATTTATGGGTAATCACTGATCACTAACTAAACAATTTTTGTATCTTTCTACAGCAAATGGGCATTTTAATGCTTCTACCTCTGTCTCTTTTGTAAATTAAAAAACCTTGTGAAGCCAATGCCATCAACTAAACAATATCACATGTTGAAAAGTACATAGATGGAAGGTTATGTGAAAACAATCGGTTGAGTTCTCGTGATGTATACTATAATTGTTTGGATGGCCCAGCCTACTTCCCTCTACAAAAAGAAAACATATATTTGGGTGGCTGTACTTAACTTTTAAGATTTCCATAAAACATAATTTCATACCCATATCATTCTGCAGTTGAGAATAACAGGACTCAATGTTCCCCTTTGCCCCCTTATTTTCAAAAGAGAAAGTTTACGTTGCCCCAGGAATGTCTTCAGAAGAGTGAATACTTCCAATATCACTGGTATGAGTGATATCACCTGGTATGAGTAATATTAGCCATGGAGAACTTCCACACCCTGGGATATGTCTACCCTTTCCCCTCTTTGCCACTAGAATCTATGGAGTACTTAAATGTGCCGTATTGCCTAAAGCCCATAATAAGTATAGTTATAATCATAATATATTCTGCCCTATAGTTGTCTCACGAAGATGCTTGACCTCAGAAACACATTAAAAAGCAGTCTCATTTATCTATAAATACTAGTAATAGAGCATGAATTCTCTTTAGAGGCATTGTGAAACTTAATGTATTATAGCTGTGCAGGAATTGTTTGAGACCCCAGAAGAGTATATAAAATTCATGTTGGATATCTAATTATACTTACCATTCGAGCCATATTGTGTTGTTACCAGTTATGCTTTTTCCTCCATACCGAAATTATGTTTTAATAAAAATTTTATGAAGCAATGTAATATTTTGTATATAGAGATGGATACTAGTAAATTCCAATTCAATTCAAAGATCCTTTTTGGCATGTAATGTACTTTGGGTTCCCTTCCTAATAAGGCACTTTAATGGGACCACAGTTGACTATACAAACCCAGTAGAGGTTTCACCCTTAAGGTAGGAACATTAAAAAGTTTCAACTTTTATCATGATAATTATTATAAATTGTATTGTTAAGCTACCATAAAAGTAATTGCTTCTAGTTCTACTCATGTTTTAAAATAGCTAGGCTACCATTACCTTCAATGCTTCCCAAGTTAACAACTTGCATTTAGCTGCTAAATATTGCAAAAGCCAAAGTCCCAGCATGATGAAATTTGTATTTTCAGAAAAACATGTGCAATAACAGCTCCCTTATTTTAAATATGATCCATTTGAATAAAACAATACTATTAGCATAATTAAAATTGTATATAAAATTTTAGGTAAACTTGCTCACCTTGTTTTGTTTAAATATTATGATTTTATGAAAGGGCTACGTGTAGTGAGGAAAAATGTATGGTTAAGGTTAGCATGACCAAAAAATAAAAAAATGTACATTTGGGAAAACTATGAAAGATTTACTCAAGGGCGTACTTTAATATGATAAGCATTCTGAAATACTTTAGTCCTATTAGTTAAGTATTAACCCCAGACAAGATTTCTTTCACTTAAATATATTTGCCACAAAGGATATAAATCTCCTTCTGTGTGCATCAAATGTCTCTTCAAATCTAAATAATGCCTAATAAAGTATCAGTGATATTATTATTGCCTGCATATACCCTGTGCAAAGAGCAAAGCTGTGGGAGGGAGCTAAGATGTCTCGACATTAGGGATGCCTGCAGAAATCTACAGGTTGCTTGATACAAGACCAGACACCTTGCACAAAGAGAAAAAAAATCAGTGACCAATCTTTATTACAGAAAATTTCTGCTAAAAGGCAAAGTACAGGATTTCCTTCATATCAGATTACAGCACCAATATGTAAGAAATACATAATAAATATAATACATACATTTAGACACTTATATTTAGACAAATATTGTGTATCCAACTTTCACACATTTGCAGAGCTTTCAGCATACTTGGTGCATGGGTTCAAAGTACCAGTTTAGGAAACCTAAACAAAGACATTAATGAAAATGTTGACACGGCTAAGTATTCCTATAAATATCTATCAACATTTCTGAACTGGAAGGGAAGAGCACTTTAAAGGTTTTAACGAAAAAGGTTATACCATTTGAAAAACTTTGCAAATTCTTTCCAAAATTTGCTGAAACTTTGCAAAAGCTGTCTGTACAAACTGCTCATATTCAAGCCAAACCCCACATGAAATAGCTCTATAAACAATTCATTTTCGTAAATAAAAGATTACTAAAGAGCCTAAAAGCTAAAACAAACATTTTCTTACCAGCATTGCATTTGGCTGAAGCTTTCCTAAGGGAGATTAGATGCAGCCCCTTCTTCCCCTACGTGTTACTGACTATCATTGCATGCAACTTGAAAAGTAAGATAGGAAGCCAATGTTTCAGGTGTGTTAAGCTGTACATGTGAAAGGCGATGCAAACAGAGACAGCAAATACATTAATTTATATGATATTTAATCTTATCAATATTATTTATAATTTGCCAATGGAAACTTTTTAGAAGCATTTTTGTATATTAATGCGTTACATAGGAATATGGGAGGAATTGGGATGTTGGCAACCACCGTGAACATGTGTTCGAAAAGCCTTGTCAAGTTTTAAGGCAAAGTCCAACTTTGTGTATCGTTTACAGGTCCAAGCACAACATGTCAAGAGGATTCCTGTGCGAACCAGGGTGTGTGCTTGCAACAATGGGATGGATTCAACTGTGACTGCAGTATGACCTCATTTAGCGGAACCTTGTGCAATGACCGTGAGTATTGTTGGCTGATTTTAAAAGCATCAGAGCTTTAGGCAGAATCCGAGCTAATGTCTGAAGCTTTGAGCTAAGACTGTGTTATGCAGTAAATGAACAGACTTATTAGTCGTTGCTTAATATTTGGTAAAACACAGCAGTGATATAAGTTGGCTTTTGTATTTCCAAAAAAAAATAGACACAATAATGTTGCTTTGTTTGCATTGACAGATAAACTTAAAACTTTACTGATAGTGATCAAATGATTCTCTTATTATATTAGAGCTTTTTTGTAGATATTTATCATTTTCTTAGCATTTTTCATCGAAAAGGTTATAAATATTAGACCAGGAGATAATTGGCCAACCTTTTTCGTAGGTTTAGTCGTTCTAAGGCTGACTTATTAGGAATATATTCCAATAAAATGATATCTTACTTGTCGATGCTGTAAAATCTTTTTACTGTTCAAATTTTAACTTAATTTTAAAACCATATTTTCAGAACCATTTTCCATTTCCTTCGGGGCACATTAAAATTTGAAAGAGAAGGTGCTGAAGGAAAAATATTCACTTTATACAGACGTGACCTGACTCTTTTCTAGATATTTTATGCCACACTCTTTAAATTAAAATGGTCTGGGACTATGAAATTTAAAACTTAGTAATTCTAAAATGCCAAGAATAATACAATGTGCATGCTGCATGTAGTTGATGGTGTTTGAAAAAGTTTTTATTATAACTGCATAAAAAAGCATTTCCTATAACACAACAGAAGGTGGGAAACAGCAAAGGTAAGTGCACATCTTTCTTTCTGTTATTGATGATTCATCCGTTAGGCGATGATTTCCATCAGCTGTGAGAGCTTCAGAAAATTAAATACGTTTAAGGTTTGGTAAGGCAGAAAGGAACAGTGTTTCTTTTTTTCTGTGCATTATGGGAATTGTAGTTGTGTTGGAATATAGCTTTATGGTCAGAACATTACTGTGGCCTAAGAGGTACAGGTTTGGTCATAAGTGTTTTGCTGGGAAAGAAAGATTTTTTTTGTTATTATTTGCAAATATAATAATCTTCATGGTGTAAAATCACCCAAATCTCTGCTTTAGCTTTGGTCGGTAGGTAGAAAATCTCTGATAAGTTTTTATTAGTGAAATAATTACAGAAAATTTGGCAAGCACAAAACTTGTCTTGGACGAGTATTCTCTTAAACTGAAACAAAAACTGAAACACTAGTATAGATTTACAAGCAATGGCAGCACAAAATTTATTTCCACATTTTTACTTAAAACCAACACGTTTTAGAGGTATTAGTACCCTTTATCAGGGCTAAAGCACCAGATACAGAAGATAACATTGGAACATATGTAAATAGGATTCCAACTCCAAATATTGTCCCGGGGACAACTGCAACGTGAGACAAGTAGCAATGGGAATCTTTCAAATGAAAGTTCAAACACCCAAAAGTTATGTTTTAGTTTTTGTTGGCCACTAGCAAGATGAATCCCTCAAAAACTATGTTTTTAAGAACCCGTATTGACAGGCTTTGGATTTATTTCACTAAGGAAATGCAGAATGCTTTTATATGCACTTTGCATTTTAGATGCAAATAATGCACCTGATAATTTTGAATTCCTTGAAGAATTTGGACTTGCTTTGTCAACCTTCTCCCTTTGCATTGTCATTGGGGTATGAAAACAGAAGTCATTCTGACACAGACAAAAGCCAGACCATACTGGTGATTTGTGTACACCCAATCTGATAAAACTGTATTGGTCAAAGGGGGCAAATGCCCAAATGATTTGATTTGAAGTAGGCTTTGAAAAGTTGGACTTTTAGCAAGAATTGGTGATCCCTGTGTGTGATTGAGCTTGCTAACAACCATGCAAAATTTTAACATCAAGTGGAATTAGAATACAACTTCATGCATAAAAGCTAAAGAATAAATAGTAACCACTCTACTATTAATATCTAGCAAATATTATTCCACTTTGTGCAACTTTTTCTAATTCCTTTTCTCTAAAAGGATTCCTGGTATTTATTTGCTAAGGATAATTTTCTTTAAAACGTAATTTCAGCCAAACCTCTTGCTTTAGTTCTGGAAAGAATTCAACCTCTTTCAATGCAGATAACAGAAAAACATTGGGTTTTGGTATATATTTGGAAATATATTTTGAGCTGTTAAAATACTATATGCATTTTTTTTCCTGAAAAGAACACAATTCAACCAAATTATTGGGAATATTGGCATACATGTCTATTATATTGCAGCTAAATTATCTTCTTTGGTAAACCAGCGTTTACAGCCATGGTAGCAATCACAATTAACACCACTAATCTCCACCTTTTCTAATGGAGATCACCACTCTCACTTTGGCAACTCACAGAGACTTATAATGGGGTGATCAGATCTGACTTCCATTGTATAGAAGAGCTGAGCACATTGTTGCTATTATTTTAATTACTTTTACTTTAGTGGGTGGACAAAGGATATTGTGTCTCCATATACCTGATATGCACATGCTGTCCTGCATCAGCGATATGATAATCAAATCAAATTCATGGATACAGTTTCTGGATACTATTTTTTTTTCTGACAGTTCATTTCAAATACTGTTCTATTTGCTCAGTACAACTTATTGCCACCTTCAATTTAGTATTTGCTATTAAGTTATAACCTAATTAGTTGTTATGGTCAACAAAAGATGGTTCTTCTTTAGAAATGGTGATAAGCATAATTCCACAAACTTCCTTCCAATTCCAAAGATTGTGAAAAGAGAAAGTACAGACCTATAATGATATTGATGATATAAAGTAAACCACTTCACCATCAGATTTACATTTACGTAAGTCAAATCATTGTAACATTAATTCTGATTAGTTGATGTGTGCACCCATTTTTTTTTAGATAGATGGGACAAGCAATCACCTATAACCTAGTTGATCTAAGTACTTTATAAGCATTTATTAAATTAAATTAAAAGTTTCAAAACTGATTTCTGATTAACCATGTGAGGATATAACAGAACCAATTGGAAAACTGTATCATGATGTATTGAACTAATGTATCATTCAAGTCTAAATGTAGCTCCAGCTTCTGTTTAATTTGAACCTTTGTTCAATGGCTACTTCAAGATAAACTCAGGCTGTACATTACTTTAAGCCTATTATAATAAATGGTCTGTAAATAGGTATTGTGCAGTGTTTGGGAATAACATTGATTTTGGTTGATATATATCAGCAATAGCTGCCTAAAGAAAACTGTTCATTAGCTGCCCTGACAAGGTTTGTTACTCGGCTGATATGCTGACCCACACAATGTAGTTCTAGATGTACAGATTTGCCTTTTATTAAACTCCCATCAACCCATATTAAGCTAAACCTTTTAATCCACAGCCAGGCTGCTTGCATACATCTAACGAGCTGGTGTGGTCTCCTCAAGTTTGTAACTGTAAGAAGAAATTCTCTTATGTTCTGGTCCCATGTCCCATTGTCTTGGAAGGGACTGTTGTTCAAGATTTATAATCTTTAGTATACAGCAACATTCAAGGTAATGGGGACTGGCATGGGCAGCACTGAAGTAATTTGGCTGAACAAACAAACTCTAAGAACCATTTTAGACTTGTGATTGAATTCATTGCTCTGCCACAAGCTCAACACAAGCTCAACACAAGATCCCCCATCTGAAAAGAAGCAGTTGGGAACCATTTTGTGCACATGGCTACAGGTGAATTGTTCTGCAGTTTCTGAAAGTAGTTTTTTGCTGGACAGTTGCTTTTCCTCCTCTGAAGGAAGAACTGCACTTCAAACTCAACCACATTAAATATCACTCAAACAGACAACAAGTGGTTTACAGCATAACAGCTAAAAATGGGGACTGATAGCAGCTAACAGTTCAGCTTCCAACTGCATATCTGAAATGGGTCTCGGGAAGGCTGTATCAGCACTACAGAGGTATGTATACAGTTTGGGGGGGTCAGGTTTTCTGAAGATTAGTTTGGGAGGAAGGACAACTTTGTTTTCTTGTTTTGGCTAAAGAGAAACAGGATAGGGGAAAATATATTTTGTGTTTTTCCTTTTGCTGTGATCTTTCTCTTGCATTGTTCATTGATACCCTTGGCTGAACAAGGAAATAATTTTTGACTGAGAGTGCCATGAATATCAAGAGTAATGGTAAATTCTCTGTTTAAATAGTGAATATACTCTGTATTCTCAATACATAAGAAAAAATTAATTCTGTAACCCTTTTTAAAATTTAGATTTTTAGAATTTTTTAGAGATGTATTTTTACCAAAGAGTAAATGTTGTCAACACTACCACAATCTTTCATAACAATGACAAACCCTTTACCTTTAACATTCGTAAAATGTACCTGTTTTTCCCTTTAGAATCTTGCAGTGGCCAGTAATTCCAATAAACAATATCCACAATAGCTTTTTTATCTTCCCATATTGCCTTTTCTTCATGGAATGTCTATGACGAAGGGCTAAAGCAATGACCTACCAGACCTGTCAGTGTGATAATCCAATATTTGCCAATCTATGAAATGTTACAATAAATGTAATAAAATAATACAATGATTGTGCACATATATAAAATAATTTATTTTATTGTCATTTTGAAGGATGTTGGTGCCATTTTTCTCAAGAGTCACAGTAAGGGTCATTCAAGAAGGTCAATAACCTTTCCAAGAACTGTAAATAATATTTAATATTGGTTGGTCCAAAAAATGTTAAAGTTTGAGAAGTGAACTTTCTAATAACTTTGCTGCATTAAGTCTGCATTAATAAATTATTTACATGTCATAATAGATGGTCTTTTTGCTCTAGGCGAATGGCTTGGCCGAAGCTGAGATATGTCACCAATCTCCTCTCCATCACTGGTTTTGGAAGTTGTCATCTTGCAACCTGATCCTCTGTTTAGTAAACAGATAGTCTGGATAGAAAAAAAGATAGAGTCATTGTCAAAAGCTGTATTAGGATTTCTGTGAGGTCACAAATACCTTTAATTTAATTGATACTTAGTAAGCATACGTAAAACATGAATAATTACATCTGATACTCAGTTTACTCTAAAGGGAGTGTACATCTAAAACTGTGTGTTAAATGTGTAAATAGACTTTGTAAGGAATTAATTAGTCCAATTCTAATTAAAACTTAATGTAATATTAGGGAATGTAACTGTCAGGATCATAGCTTTGCCCTCTTTGCCACAGTCATGGTGATCCACTTAGGAATTTATAATGAGCAGTCATTTCACCTAAAAAGTTGCTTGTTCCTTAAAGTTGCTTGAGGTCTCCATTGTAATATATTTTATGCTAATGTCCATATATTTTGCTTTAAGGGAAGTGGAAGGAAGTACAGATAATTTGGAAATGAGGTCTTACCAGGGGCATCTTAAAGATCTTTTACCAAGGTGGCATTTGATCCGAGCTTCCCATAATACAATAATCGTACAGGATGGACCCAACCTTTAAAATTTTTGAGAATTCATTAAAAAAACATTGGGAATAACATTTAAGTTGTTCTGAAACAAAATGCAACATATTGGCAAGTGTACAGCAGAAATATATCTCAGTCCCTGGCTTTTTAAATACCTGCAGCATTATACATTAAGCATTATGCATTAAGTTAAAACAAGCAGCAAGTTCGGAATATATCATAATTTTTTTTTTTTTTTCTAGAGCACAGTCATTGTTCTTGGTGTTGTACAGGGGACAATAAAGATAATAGCAAGTTCCAAAAAATGTATTACTTTCTATTGTTACTATATATATATATATATATATATATATATACACACATATTTGCTTTCAGCTCAAAAAGAGGCCTGGGGCTTCTTAGCATATATAAGCAGATATTTATATTCTCCTCTGGTGTGATGAGCATCTCAGTAGACAGTTTATTTGTCTACTTCCATAAAAGTATCAGCAATGCCTTTTAAAGTGAGATCATGTCTAAGTGGTCTGGTCTTTTATGGATCTTTAACGTCTTTTAGCTGTCCAAAAGCCTTGTCTTCCCTCCCTGTGTGTTAGCGCGAGGTCAGACGTGAGCAACCCCCGAAGGCTCATTTTAATCTATAATAAGTATATTAGCATAGATACAGCTGATAGAGCTAGAGACATAAGCAAATGGTGGCTGAAAAGGTTAGGAACTACAAATGGGCTGCGTACATGATACTAAAGACATATGGATCAGGAATAATGCTTTTAGGCTGCTTTTATCATCTCACATAATATAACACAAGTAAACATGAGAACATCCTCTCTGCATCTGCTTATCAGGGGAAATATAATAGTTTGTGGATTCACTTCCAAAGTGTCTTGACAAAGTTTAAAACTACATTCTTTAACACAACATTTTTTTTTTGTTTTTTTCAGAGGGTACCATTTTAAGGTTTTGGCAATTGCAGCAATACTTTACTTTACCCTACTTTTATCAACCCAATTATCCATTGCATTTAAAGTGGAACTGTCATGAAATAAAAATGACACTTACCTTTATAGCTGGAAAACTAATGATCCCCAATGTAATTAAAATCTTTAAAACTTCTTATTTCATATTCTGTAAACTGCAGCATACTTGGTGTATACATATTTTTTCCCAAAAATTACAATTATTTAGGTTTGAGGTTAATCATTGTATGTAATGCCCATTGAAAAGTTTAATGGAGTGGGGTCCAACCCTCCCAGAAATATATTAGAAAGTCAGACACATCCCTCCTATAAGCATCATATTTTTATTAATAATAAAAACTTCAAGTTGTCTTTCAGTATAATAGAAATAAAAATGAAAAAAATATAATGCTAAAGGTTTTTTGGCCTATTTTGCCCAATGTTCCTATTTGAATAATATTTTCAATAAAATATTAAAATATTGTACAGTATGCCTATTTATAAGTCTTGCAGTTTGCCTAGTACAATATGATTTTTGATGATGTTGCCATACTCCAGGTAATAAATAAAATAAGGTTAGCGGTTGAGTGCTGAATAATTGTTAGGGGAGAAGGTTGTCTGTATTTTGACAATACAAAACATGACAAACATTCACTTGAATTCCTTTTACCTCCTCCCCATGTGACTCTCTTTTACTGCAACAATGCATTCTTGGGTATCCGAGCACCCTATTGCTTGGCACTAGCATTGTCACATGAAGGTGAAGAGATAGAATTTAGTAACCTATAATATGTTAAAGGAGTTTTAGCTTTCCCCAACTCTAATTAAAAAAATATTTTCATTTCCATTTATGTTGTTGTCTGGATTCAAAGTTTAATAAACAGACAAGGCAATGGCACTGAATACAGAACTGCTGGCTTTAAAGTGATGTCACTCTTTCTATTTGATGGTTTTGTATAGCACAGCAGGGAAGTGTGTTTCGTAAGATTATGTACATCAATTTACAAATCGTTGGTCATTAAAAACAGTTTCGGTTTGATTTAGCTGTTTTTCTAAATCTGTTATACAAAAAAAATGCTAGATGATGTATACAGCAAACTTACAATCTTGTTTAGTTCCATTAACTTTCTTTGTGCCATGCGCTGTACCCCTGCAGTGGATTCTAGAAGAAAGCGGTTGTTTTCTGTATTAATTTGTGGTTCCGTGAAAGCTATTTTCCAGCAATCGAAAAGCAACCAGGAAAACAGCGACTAGAATATCCTTCAGATTACTAACAGTGGGCTGCAGAGTGAAAATGGTTTTCCTTTGCCTTTCAATTTGTATAATAGCAGAGCAGAAAACTATTTTGCTGAAATGCAGGACATAATTTGGATTCTTTTTGAGCATTATGTCAGCCATGTTTATGTTTACCATATTTCATGGGTTGCACTGTCCACATATGCCAAACAAAATATGTCATGGGCGCCATTGGCATAGCCGCAAAGATGACTGCCTGTGATGCGATATGGCAAATAAGTAACTTAATAAAACCTGACAAATCTCCTCCCTGTTAAATAATTGATCTTTTATTTATTCAAAAAGGTAAATTATCTTTGGAAAAATTGTATATAACATATTGTAGGAAAAAATAATTTTAGAATGTACACCTAAGTCCCTGAAAGCCCTGAGCCCACCCAGTGGCCCCCAGGGTCGTTTGAGGCTTCTTGGCACCTATTGTGACTTTTAGGGCCCCCGAAGACAGTAGACAGTGTTGTAATGCTTTAGACTGGCTTCTAGCAGTGGAATGGTTTGTTTTCACATTTTCTCACTCTTTCTGTATTTCCCATCTCTTTTTTCCCCCTGTGATACTTTACAAAGGCTCTTGCTGAGAAAAAAAATTCAAACATTTCACAAGCAATTTTTTTAAGGAGGCTATATAAAGCACATATGTGGAAACATTGATTTTTAAAGTGGTTGTGATAGCACTGATCTCTAAACGTCTCATGTAAGCTTTTTTTCAGTCTTTGACCATCTCCTGCAGAAATTGTAGATGAGCGAAATGGAAATAAATCATTTGAGAAAATTGGAATTTAGATTTTTTTTAAAAAAGTAATTATTTTTGTTGAAATATCACTAGGTCTCCTTAGCCAATTTTAGGAACATTGGGGAGAATGTGGGCAGTTGTACTCTATTTTTTCTGTCCAATTGTACTCTAATGGTGATGAAAAAAACAGACAACTTTTTACGCCTCAATGACAAAAAAATGCCTGTGTATAATTGCAAATAATTGTTGTGATTTCACTTGGTTAATAGTCACACTGTTCACAAGCACTTTGCCTAAAATATTTTCACTGGAGTTCTGTTTTACCATTTAATTATTAATCTACCTAATTTTACTTTTCACCTTGACTGAATAGATCAAATTCCCCACTCTCCAACAACACAGAGACAATATTCTTTAAAAAAAAGCAAATGCATTTTATTCTAAGCAAGAAACCCAAGACATGATTGGATCAGAAATTAAACTCTGCTACATTGTAGCTTTTTTCCTTGATTCCCAGAATTTCTAATCACTTTAACTGAGTCTGACAGGGGCATTTTTCCTGATGATAGCCTGAAGTGTGTATTGTCAAATATCATTACAATATATCTTTGCTCTATAACACAAAGTCATTTCATGATTTAGAAACAGATTGTTTCTTTTATGTGGCTGCAACATCCTCATCTTGATTACTGAAATAGTAACATTTAATGGATAACTAATGATTTATTTTTCGGCTTTGGGGATCTCAGAGTGGCATAGGCAGAATTATATTTATACATATGGAACATAAATATATAAGTGAATGTGAATAATAATAACAGCAATAATAATATTAAAATTAGTGATACATAAAAAGAATAATTTAGCTAATAATAAAGCAAAATACATTTCCTAACCCAAGGAGTGGATGTTCACCCCCATCTATGCTCTCCAAAGTTCAGCTTGGGTAATACCCAAGTAAGGTTTGATAACAAAAAAATAAATAAAAAACTAAATAGCTAAAATATAGCAGACATTTAAAAAGAGTCAAGTGTTCTTTAGTTGATATTATGAACACTTCAATGTCTGTCCTTGTGAAATGAGTTAAAGTTAGGGGTATAGGTGGGTGTCAACTGGACTAGGTGACACTGACAGTAATAAATTCCTAAGTTTTGTTTTTTCATCCCCTGCCTATTTTCCTAGAATTTGGACAATTTCAGGCTTCCAATTTAACCCAGCATTGTACTGTAGGCTCAACAATGATCCCAACTGCACCCAATCATCCAAATGCAATGAGCTTGTGGTGTAGTTCCTGGAAGCGCTTGTGGCTGTGTGGTTGCCAACACGCGCAAATGCAATGACCTTCAGTTACTTCTGAGAGGATGGTAGCGAATGTAAAAGGGGTCGAAGTGTATTTTCCACTAACTTTGGCCAGACTTCCAATCACTTTCTGTCCATGTTAACATCAAGAAGCAAGGCCAAGTCTCCCTAATGGTAGCACACAAAATTTGAATTTAATTCATTTATTTTTTACCATTTTATCTCAAGAATTGTAACACATTGCAGCCAATCATTGCTTATCGGTTGTGCAGAATTGCCAACATTGTTTGTTCGAACCTAACAAATAATATATGCAATGTATACAATTTGATACTTATACCTCCTATGGTTTTTACATGTGAGTGGCAAAGGCAAAACAATAATTATTTTTTAACTAAAAGAGAAAACATTCAGCGATAAAAAAATAAACATTGTTTTCTTTCAACCCTTTATAGTACTCTGTAACAATTTAGAAAAAAACATATATTTTGTATTGATTTTTAATTGAATGAAAGAAAAAGATTTAGCTGAATAGAAGAAAACAATTATATGAAAATGTTTACCTCCTAAAGGATTTGTATTGATTTCCATTCAGCCCTAAGATTTAAATATCTCCACCATAGCTGCCTATGTCTGCTGATTTTTTCTGCAGCAATATTAAATTTTATTTACAAATCTCATCCTCATACTGTAACTGGACAGTGAAAGAAGGAAAGTACACTGATGAGCTAATCACTTATTTTCCTCTCTCCAATCCACCAGCTACTTGTATTGTAGCACACCTAATTGGCTTCTTGCTGTTTCTTTCTCTCCCTCTCAAAAAAATCTTCTGTACAGAGTCTGCAAGATTCCGATACCAAATCAGTTCAAGGCACTTTTAGTTCTCGGATTCAATAAATGCATTTAACAATGTTTTAATGATTACAGCTACCTGCTATTCAAAAAATATATAAAAAAATTCAAAGAGGTAAAACATTATTTACACATTTTATAGATTAAATATTTACAGCGTTTTCTGCTTTTGTAATATTTAAAGGATCATGTTGGCTATTTATAGATTTTAATAAAAAAAAAAAAAAAGGAAAAATAAAGGAGAGAGAAAAAAGGTTTTGATCTGTCTCACGTTTTGCATGAGACTAAAGTAAACCACAGGAGTCTGTTTGGAGGATGAGAGTTTATTCACCACATCCAATTATTTGCCAACCACTGGGACAGAAAACACAGCTCCAATTGTAAGAAAAAAATTGAGCAGTAAATCCACCTTGATGTTAACGCTTGCAGCTTTTATAACTGCCCTGAGTGTAAAATTCTTTTTTAAAAAAGTACTTTATGTTCCTTATGAAAATAAAGGTACTGTACATTTGTGCATTAAAATTAATCTTCTATTTGAAAGCAGAAAAATATCATAAAACTTTGGTATATTTCAATGGGAATCAATTGCACCAACTTACATGATTCCCATGACGTTTATTAAAACTGGCTGTTGTTTTCACTATGATGGGTGGTTGTGTTTTTGCATTCCGGGCTGATACCAAAATGCTGAGCTTATGATACTAATATTTCATGGAAGCGGGTACATTTTATGGCTTTTTTTTTAATTGGTAGCAATTGTTCACTTTTTCATCTGTCTCAACAGTTAATGTTTTATTCAGGGTTAGTTCTTTTATTCATTTTATCTCTTTTTCTTTGGAAGAAGGGCATTGGGTGTTACAGTTTTATATTTGGTCATGGGCCAGCATAGTAGACATTCTATCCACCTATTGGGTCATGTCTTGTGGTGGGCGTGGTCAGATGGTGATAAAGAACACTTGGAGAGGTATGGTTGAGGGTATATATATGTTTTAAGAACTACAATGCCACAAAAGATGTATAGGGGTGTGCAAGCCTAGGCATTTGAGAACTCTCCCATACAGTGGGGTAAACAGAAGCAGCCCAGAAGGACTAAACTAGCCTTTCATTTAATAGCACAGCATGTGTTAATATCATTGAGGAACCACTTTAGCCTATATTAGGTACTATCACAGCTTAATGAATTTTGTTTCAATGTTCTTTATGGACAGCAAAGGCTTTTTCTATAACCCTTGGCACTCTATACTATATACTATACTATACTATATTATACTATATACTATACTATACTATACTATACTATAAAATGCAGTCTGAATTGGTTCCACCAATTGCTAATAGTAGATGTGTGCACTTTGACGCGCCAAATCTTTTAACCAAATCAGGTTAACCATACAGATATTGCAATACAATGTTTAGTTCTTGGAAACTTATTTTTCAATCAGATAGTTATTTCTTGGCCTGACTTTGCTAGGTCAACCAGTTTGGTGCAAGTTGGCAGTCAATTGAGGTCTCCTCTACTGGTAGATTGCGTTTTGTACAGTGGAATGACTCTAAATCAATCAGTTGAAATAGTTTGGTAATATTTTTGATTACCCTGCTAGGAAAGAGAACAATTATGGGTGTACTTGTTTTTTTCACCATTCAGTTTCATGTTTCATGTGTTCACGTATATCATCTTTATCTGTTGGCACTCTTTGAAATACGATAATGTTTAATTGTTCAGATAAGTTCAACAATTTCCATTAGGTGTACTTTCTTTTTGACATGACAGAATACACATATGCAGGAGGAACGAGACGAAGTTGAGATAAGTAAATTAATATGCAAGTGTATGGGAATCCCTGTTATTGCGTGGAACTCAACATGCATTTTATACAACAGCTGGAGGTAATATGAAAAGCCTATCAAGTTCCCTCCTCTCCTCAGACTAATTTAGCTGTTCCCCATAGCAGTAAATCACAACTGAAATGATAGGCTCAATAAAAAGGTTACTACTTGTTACGCCGCATCTAAAATTGATCTAAAACCATTACACAGAAAAGAGATGATAATATCGCTGGAATGTCATTTAAAATGTACAAAGTATAAATATTTTTCTTACATTGTGCCAGTTTACCTGATTTAGTTGAAGCATTTGGCATAACTGCTGCTGGAGCCATTCAATGCTCCTCACCATATCAGTGATGGTTCTATACTGGCATTGTGCAGAGCTGTACATGAGCAATTGTCTGTAACAATAAGCGAGGCATTTGATCTTATTTTGGTGAGGGGAATTTCCAATGAAAACATAATACCTGTGCATGGGGACGCTGCCAGAGCTCCTGGATTTTTCCTGGCTCCTAATCTGTAAGCTCAGTGTGTGGTACCTGCCACCTGCTACTAAAACCTGCGATTGCAGCTGCAAAAAATCATATGAAGGAACATTTATCAAGCAAGTCTGCTGAGATAATTACGTTCACATCTAGTGTAAATTAGGATTTCTCTCATCTAGCAAAGGATTTTGATTTTGCTGGTATGTCTACACCAAATGTAATAGTCCCTTAAAGCTTTTGACAGGGCCTAATTTATTAAAGCTCACCAAGACTGGAGAGGATAGATTATGATGGAAGAACCTAGGTATCCAGCAAACCTGGAATGGACCAAGATTGACAGCTAATACCAAATGATTTTCAAGAAATTCAATCCAGGTTTGATGGATCATCCAGGTTCTCCCATCATAGTGTATCTTCTCCAGTCTTGGAAAGCTTTAATTATCAGGCATATTGTCAGAACTTCAACAATTGGTGAAATACTTCTTTATTGTTAGTTTTTCACTATCACAGCTTTGTTTTAGGGACATACAGACCAAACCCCCCTTCATTTGTGTTTACCTGCTCCTCCTTCCATACACAGCAATGGGAGGGTTTCAGTGGCAGTACAGGAGCTGCCAATCCAGAAAGCAGTGGGCAGGAATATATGTGGCCAGATGATGACTGACAAGCCTGTGAAGCAGCAGTGTCAATGCTTGCATTTATTTATATCACTAAAGTGCAATCATTTGACCCCTACATACCTGTGGCACCTCTGCTCTGAATTTAGAAGCAGTGCAGCATTGCTGTCACCATCACTAATGACATTATCCAAATCTAAAATAAAAAACATGTTTATAGATACACTTTCATGTCTCCACAATGCCTGCTGATACAGAGATACATGGAGGTTTAAAGTGATTTTATTGCCCAATCAGAATATGTAATACATTAGTGCAGGGGTGCCCACACTTTTTTGGCTTGTGAGCTACTTTTAAAATGAACAAGTCAAAATGATCTTCCAACAATAAAAACGTGGACTTAATAACCCCTGTGTGCGGTAGAGTTTATTTTGAAATGCCGGGCTCGGCCATCTACTTGAGTTGCCTTTGCAATCTACTGGTAGATCACCATCCACCTGTTGGGCACCACTGCATTCGAATGTAAAGTCTGGTACGTGGTCGCTGTAACTTTTGGGAACGTTCCTCAGTTTCTTCATTCCTTAAATAGGTCAAGGTCAGTGTTTAAAAACCTATTCTACACCCAAACCCTTTCCTGCTCTATCCAAATGGAAACTAAGGTTGGAGCTGGAGCTTTCACAGGTGAGGAGAAACATATTTTGTATTTGCACCATGGCAGTTTTGGGACTGGTTTACATTTGCATGCAGTGCTGATGCTCTTAAAGTACTCACTCCCTTGAAGACTGTAAACAAGAGTGGGTCAAGGCTCCCGCTGTACATAAGTGAACCGCTGGAGATTGGCACACCGCTGTTTAACAGCATTGAACAATCAGATGGGAATAGGAGAGTTCTCACTGAAATATGAAATTTCCTTTCAGGAATAGATAACAAAACATATACTATAAACTACATGTAACACTAACATTGGGCTTTTATTATTTGCTTCCATTTGATCTGGTAAATATTTTATTGAAATTGCTCTATAATTATGTATTATATATATAAAAACCCTTTCCCTATGTAATGGAAATAGTCATAGGAAAAAGTTGTTGTATATTCTTAATATACTTCCTGCCCCAGAGTGACATTGTTACTCCTTTACTCCTTTTTCTTAAAAGAAAACCAAATAACACTCTACCCATGAAGCCATCATGTGGCTTCAGGAGATCAGCATCACTAAGATAGAACAACTTAACATAAGGTGAAAACCAGTATTTTATTAAAAAAAATAATTTATAATATCCAGTACTGCAACAAAGGGTCATTTAATAAGGTTATATATCTACCCTAATCATTATTATACTACTTTTGTCTTCTAATATTTAATAAATAATGAAAAATAGAATAAAAACAATAATATAGAATATTAAAAGCAGTTTATAAATACACAAGCAAATAACATATAAAAGTGATGAGTTATTTAGTGGTTTATAGTTCCTGTATTTAAATGATCTTCCTAGCGACTTTAATTTATCCTGCAGGGTTGTATAATTATCGGCCATCAAAATGTCGAAACACCATGGGTAATCAATTCTAATGATTTTGCTAAAGATATCGCGTTATCCTCACATATGTTTTTTTTTTTACAGAATTATGCTCAAACCTCACAGTAGCAATAAAACTATTAGAGCTTTAACAGATATGCTTGTTACATTTTCCAGAAGCACCATAAAATTCAATTAAGAAGCACAAACTGCACTCCCACCAGCAACATGTAGATAGACCGCCATGCATATTTGGAACACAGCCCTTGTGGTTTTCAAGTTTGATTGGAATTTATATTTCACCTTTTTTTATTTCCATTTGGAGGAAACTTTTTTTAAACTTTTTTTTTAATTTGTTAATTTGGTTTCTTCTTTGCAGATGTTGTAGATCTCGATGCCGCCTTACAAAGACTTTGACAAGCATTATTCATGTGCTAATGGGACTTTTTGTGTCAACAGAACATGATTGCTTTTTAAAGTACATCTGTCACCTGCCTGCAGTGCAGAAGGGTATTTTGTGAATTGAGATTATTAGTTGACAAAGAATTCCCTACAAGTTTGTGCCTTTTAAGAGGTGGTTGCGGGGAAAAATTCGGAGCTTCTTTAGATATGAGAAGTGGAGCCTTTTTGGAAAATAGATTACGCTGCTGCTATCAACAGGCATGAAGGAATGAAAAGCATGGCCATTTCAGTTGAGGGAACCTTACAAAATTCAATCTAGCAGGTACATCTTGAAAAATCACGTTCACCTTGATTGAACCTCACCTCATTTTCCTTTTTTCCTTTTTTTTCCAAGGTCCCTGAGTTCTCAATATGCCCGTTTGCTCAATATGCCTAAAATTAAAAAGCGGCTTTACACTGCATACAGTATTATATTAATTTTATATAATTAAGAAGAATGAGTACACTAATTGTGGGTAACTTGCTGCTCAACTCCTGGAATCTAAAGGAACCGAAACAGACAGATTTAGGCATTTGGCTTTCCCACAAAACTGAAATAGCAATACCAGGACAAAAAGAAAGGTATAATATCCCCAGGATACTTGCAATACAAACGTAACTAGGATTGGCACTTTTCTAATGTATAAAAAGTTTAAAAAAAGGTTTTGGCTTTACATTACTTTATTTAGGTTTATGATAACCATTTTCCATATTTAGGTGCACTTGTGTGCAATCCCTGATATTTAACTTCTTTTTTTTGTTCCCTTTAATACTGTATATCGTACAAGTTTAAAAAACACTTTTAGGTGTCTATTTATAAAGCAGTAAACCTGACATTCACTGAAACATTTTCTGGTGGAGAATCAACTATTTCTATTAAAATAGATGGGAATTCCCCACCTGGGAATGTTTCAGTGAATGGCAGGTTTGCTGCCTAATAGACCATTTAGTTTTCTCACCCTGAAACAGGTAATGTGTTGCATATAGGATCAGCAGGTAAAAATATTAATAGTAATAAAGCCAGAAAAAAATAAAATGAATGCAGAAATTTTATCTAGAAATTGGTGATTGTAAATATTCAGTATTACATTTTTGTATTTGGAATAATAACAATATTATTTAATACATAGACACTTATGTCCTAGCAGTTAATTCTACTCCAATGTCTGGTTCTATTTACAATACTGTGCAGAATACTTCTAAGCAAGGCAATGCAGACCGCTTCCTGCAGAAATGTTTTGCTGAACTCTTAGATACCCTCTAAAAGATAACGTGATAAAAATCATTTATCTGCCTAATCTTGGTGTAATCTCTTTTTCCAGTGGAATGCTTTAGAAAACATTGAAAAATCAGCTGGTAGTCCTATGGATAGCAGGAACCCTCAGCATGTAGCACAAACAATTTCCTTACAGCTCCCAGAGCTTACTTAGTGAAGACAAAGCCAATTTAGGTATATACATTAACATTAGCGACTCCCATCATCTGCTTCAGCTTGAAGTTTGAAGTCTGCAGATGTTTCCAAAACATTTCACATTTTTTGTGTTTAAAGCATAACATTATAGGTTCACTCATCAAAGAAATATTTAGGAACTGGATACGCGATTAGTTTACAGAATTTAGAGAGACTGCGTTTTATCATGAAAGACCCAAAAATTACATATCTATGTTATTTCTTCTATAAACACGTCACCTGGTAAAACCTCAAGAATCTTATTCATATCATTCTGCGAATATATATAAAATTATCTTTATTTAAATAGCCCCCCTTATTCCCCTTTTCTTACCCCACCCTACACATATACCCCAGATATACATACATGTCCTTTTTTTTGGTTGGTCTAATAATATAGACAATAGACTATTTCACTTCTTCTGTGGCTCTTTCTGCTCATTTAATGAAGTGTAAGCACCTTTAGTCCAGTAGTACAATAGGCCCACAATGCCAAGAGGATGTTGCTCTGGGGAGGGTCAGTGACAGCCTATTGGCTTTTTTGCAACTTGAAAGTCTCATGACATCTTGTGGTGGTAAGGAATTACTGCAGAGCACAGCTCCAAGTCGATGAGCTAATCAATTTTTAGCTTTAACACAAATTCATAAAATTATTTACACCAAGCTAATGTTTTTTTTTGTGAAAAATAATGGAATACTATTCTTCATTTACTTTTTAGCACCAGTTGATTTGTTACAATAAATCAAATTTACTTATAAAACATCCATGTGTGCATAAAGGCTCTGATATATTCTTGTTTAGGTCTCATTCTTCTACTTTTTAAGGAACATATAACAATATTTCATAGTCAGTCAATTTATTTCTTTCATTTGACTAACTACTGTAAGATCAGTAATCCTTTGTCCTTATTTTTGCTTGTCTAAAACTTTCTCTGTGTTCTAATTTGTGGAAACTGTCTTCCCTAACATTCAATGCAATTCATCAAATAAACAATCTCCAGCCATTAGCTGGGAATGCTGCAGGAAGGCAGGTGGCTTTGTCTTCTGCCTATTTATATTCCACTTTTGTTTGATCTTTGCCTCTTGCCATTTATCGTTTTGCTGTTTGGATTTGTTTGTGTCACAGTAGTTGGACAATGTCTTCTAAACAGGTTACCCGTAAAATGTCTCCATTGCAAGGGGCTAAAATATTGCAGTATGTGGGCATATTCAGCAGATACGCAGCAGCATCTCTGAAAGGTTAAGTATTGTTTGTGTTCAGTCTGGCACGCTGCCCTCTGTCTTTCTTTTGTGCAGCTGCCAGTTCATTGCATTTTGGAAGTACACAACGGCAGTATGTATGGAACAGATGCCGCATATTTTCTTTAACTGTCCAGCACAAAGGACCCAGGAAAACAGACAATATTGGCTTGTCAGGGAGGATTCTGGGTATCTGGCAAAGATTAGCTGGAGAGGTGTGCCTAAGCCATGTTTCCCTTTTTTTTATCTCTTTTTTTTTATCCTCTTTGCTTTTTACTATGCTTGAGAAGTAACTGGCCATTTTACAAAGCCATTGGCCAAATCACACTTCGTTATTCCATTTAAATGCTGATTTCATCCTATTCATATTCTTCATGGCGTTGTTGATATCCTCACTGGCATA
>NC_092861.1:134461372-134552796 GCF_032062135.1 Pyxicephalus adspersus
TACCAAGCCAATGGCTTCCTTGTTCTCAGTACTGCCCTCCTACCAAGCCAATTGTTTCCTTTGATGTTGTCTTGAATGTGAATGTTCTCATAAAATGTTGCATTCAGTACTATTTGCAGTAGATGCAATATATATTAAAAACATTTGCTCAAAAGGGAAAAAAGCCATAGGACATTCACTCAGTGAAAAGTAGATTGAAATAGTAAAGCCTAAGAATATAGATTGAATGTAACAACCTAAGAAAAATTAATCCCATGAGAATATAGCATAGATATCCCATGGAGAAGAAAATCCAATAAGTTGGGTTTATACTTTTCTTGTGTAATGTGTTAAAGCATGTGTGTAAATGTGTGTGTTGTGTTACGGCAGATCATTCAAGCAAATGGTCTGGCAGCAGTGCAGTAGTGCTTTACTAAGTCTTGTGGTGCAATACATGTGTATTGAAACTGTATTGTCCTAGTGCATTGGGGTGCCATTCAACATTAAGGCATTCAGGTGCATTAATGTAAAAGTTTAGATATCTGATGGTGTGAAGACTAGGTTTTTAGATGGCTTGTCACTTGTATGAGATAAACTAGTTAATAGTATGGATGAGCAAGCGAGTTTTTAAAACTCGATCCCGCAGTGAATTCGGCTGTTCTCGCTTACCAAAATTGTAAGGCAGAACGACAGGTGTAAATTCGCAGAACGAGATCGAATAAAAAAAAATTAAATAAAAAAAAAAAAAAAAAAAAAGATTGTGGGCTATGCTGATCAATGAATGCAGTGACGGCTGAATTCATTGATCAGCTCAGTGCGATCCCCGGAACTAGAGGTTAAATGTGGACAAGTCTCCCCATTCAAAACCTCTAGTGCTCTCTGAAAGCCAATTTTTTCATAGTTTCCTTTATCTTCATACCAATTTTGTCAAACCTGTCTTCCTCACAACCTAACCTACTAAGGCTGCCTTGACAAAACCCATTTATTTCTTGTACTCTGGGCTGCACAGTTTGATTCTTTTTCTTTATATAAACTTTATATAAAGTTATTCAGGACTTTATTTGTTGTATAAAAATGTATTCAAACAAGAATCAAGCTGGACAAAATAGAGCAAAATATGCAAAAGTGGTGACCCAATACAGGTAGATGGGATTTGCTAAGTGTTATAACAACTGTTATAAGTAAACTGGAAACAATTTAAAAGATTATTGTGCTGCAGTAACCAGTGTACATTGTGTATTTATTGTCTTTACCACCATACTTTACAACATTGGCTACTAGAAAGTGACAGATTCATAATCCTATTTTCCATTGATACACAGCACATAACCTACTGTGCCACCCTTTTCTCCTTTTTTGTTTGTTTGCTGCGGGTTGTCTAATCACAGTGTAAGGAAATACAGAAACTTGTGTTTACTCTGCACTTATTGGTCCCACAGAGATAATGCAGCTCGGACTTTCTGTGCGTAATCTGATACAGGCTTTCTAACCTTAGTCTCTGTCATTTGCACAAATCAATAGCTGTGTATTCATAGCGAGACATTGTTTGGATCCATATTCCGAATATAAAACATATTGTAGACAAGTATTGAAACCTTCCAGTGAACAAGTAAACTGGACTAGTAAAGAATACTTAATTGGAAATCTATTGAGTTGTTCCTTTTATATACCAATTTTTATGCTAAATATGGTAGCTGAAAAGCTGTTATCTGCTAAGTGTTTTGAATGTTCAGTAGTCCTAGTTTAAATAGTAGAGTTGTGCTGTGTTTTTATAGAGAAGGATGCAGGCTAAAAATAAGTCTTGCCATTGGCATGCCCTTGACATGGATCACCATTGTCACCGGTCACGCTAGGAAGATGATGGCTTTATGTCTACCCGTAAACAAGGTATCTCCCTTACGACAAGTATAGATGCCTCTGTCAATCCCTAATGGCACCACCCTCTGTGCTGGCAAAAACCCCATGGAGAGGTGTGTACGATTAGCTGTGTTGACTATTAAGCTTCAAAAACAACCAGAGAGGGATGTTCTGCATTTCACCATGCTATTATGAAGTTTACTTAAGTTCAGAATCTAAAAGAAAAGCTTTCTTCAGACTGGCATTGAACTTATGATGTGGGAAAACTGCTTCCTCGTGTCCCTAAACTGCCTCCATGGGAGCCCATTCATAATGAATGGAGTGGCAGTGCACCAGGAACTGCATGGAAACTGCTTTTCCTAATGCAAGAATGATGCGATTCTGTAGGAAAAAATCTCAGAAAGTTCCCTAGCAATAGATAACCAATATGTCCAGCAATTAGAAAAATGTAAACCAAATGTTGCAAAATACAGTAAGTACCTAACAAATCTTTAAATGCTATTTTTACCAATCATGTTGTAAAGAGTTGTAAAAAGAGGCATTATGGTGAAGGCACAGTGAGGAGGGCTGTACTTGGTTTAGTGGCACTCCTAGGTCATTACCAAAGTTGGCAGAGTTAGGGGCCAGTGCCAAACCTCCACATATATAACTTATTTCTTTTTTCTTCTTTCAACTAATTTCTGGCCTAATTCTACAAGGGGCAGAATGAGGAGGGGATGAAAGCATTGCATATTGCAAAAGACTGCAGGCTTCTTTTATTGTACTTTCTAGCTGCATTACATTACTAAAATAATCACATTATACAAAGGGTGTATTTTGTACAAAAGGTCATCGTTTAGTTGTGCCAGAGGCAACATAATGTGTAAATGCAGACCTGACTGTGAATGTGTTGATAATAGTCACTTCTGCATTCAAATATGTGGATCTTTGTGTGTGTGCAGTCCAGTTATATTCATTCATATCTTTTGTGTTTATCTTCTTTTATCTAAACGTGTTGTAAGTGTTCAATGCTATGAATGGTTGTATTGCTGAGTACTGTTTTCTATTGGCATTTGTCAGTGCTGTATAAATAATAAAACATCCCATCATATCAGTTTATGGGTGATGGGCAATCCCATGGGGGCTGTAAAAGCACTTTACTTTATAAGACAGGTTTGATGTGCTGGAAAGAGTTAGAAAAAAAAAATACCAGTTTTATTTTCAATGCACTAAAATTTATAGAACAATTCCCACCCTTTCTAGGCATATTAGAAGTTATGTTGATAGTAGGTAAGAACGTAGAACCTGCATTGTATATAATGCTAGACTGTGTTCACAATGCAAAGTCCCACAATGAATAGGAATGAAGCCTTTTTTTTGGTCCTTTTCCCTTCTTTTTTATCAACTTCACTTTCTTTGCCTTTTCACTATCACTCCCTCCATCTCCCCTAATACAGTGATTAGATTTTACCCTAGGTGGAGAGAGTCTATCTTCCTGCAGACTGGGCTGTAATATTAGACTGGAAGCTACCTATATACTCACTGCCCAACACTAGAGATTGAACATTGCATAACAATGACTGTGTCTGAGCACATATTTTTAAATATGCTTCTCCATACACAAGCAGTTACCACTCTAGAGCAATCATTCCCAATTGGTGTTCAGTGGAACCCAAGGGTTCTTCCAGAAATTGCTGGATGTTATTTGAGCTATGGCAAATTGACTTCCCATTTATTGGTGTCCACAAAGTTCTGGGGCTTTTGTTACTTAAAAGAGCCACCAACATGACACTAATCTTTAAATCTAGGGAAAGGGAAGGGTGCTACCCTAACATTACCAATGTAAGGTACATTTTGCCCACCAACCCTAAATTAAATGATCTTACTAGAGCTGAAAATTATTTCAGGGGTTTCCTTGGGGGAGGGGGAAGGTTGCTTTAGATACTTGGTGGTTATAAGTACCAGGTTCCAGATTCTGGACAAATATCAAACACTGTTTTTTTTACCATATATACTAGAAATCCCATCCAAGTAAATAGCGTTACCATTTACAAAAACTTTCCTTGCTTTTTTTGCTTTTCGTGGCTTTCTACCTTAATTTATAAAATTAATTAATGGTCCAGAAATAGTGTTTTAGCAGCCTCTAAAATCCTTTATATTTTTCTGCACAGCTTGAATTCTCAAACACGTTCCCACAGAGGAGGAGAGATGGAGAGAAAAATGGCCATTTTGACATTTTCTTGCCTAGATTGGTCCACCAGGAATCGAGTGTTTTTTTTGATGACTTTGCAGGTTCTAGGAAATGCTGACCACTCGCTTCCCGGCCGGGCAGAGATAGAAAGGATACACTGGCTATTTGTTAGTGGTTTTCATTTCACATCTGTGACGCTGGGTAATTAAGCTATTACAGAAACCGCTGCTGGAAAAAAACAGACATTTTTTTTCACAGTACAGGAATAAAACACCTAAGTATATCAATCAGTTTTACAGAAATGTTTATGCTTTCCTGGCTTAACCTTCAAAAGTTACAATAATGAAGACAGCTGCACTTCCATATAGGTGTATACCTTTCAATCACATAGTTGCATAGTGGACTGAGCTGAACAATCCAATGAAAAGCCTAAACCTTTCTCCAACTCCAGTGATTTAGGTCGAAAGAGGGCAAAATAAAGTCTAACCACAATTCTACTATAAATGGACTTCTAATTTCATACTTATAAAAATATTTCTAAAAAACTATACTAAAAAGATCTATGTATTATATATCAAATTTCAGGAAACTGAAAAGTTAAAATGGATAAGGAAGGGAAAAATAATGATTGTAACCAGTGACCTTCAAGTAACATGCATATTTATGGGGCTGATAAACTAGGCATCGGTGAAAGAAACTTTTAACGTTACAGAGGTGTGAAGCAGTAAATAAACAGGACGGTACAAGAGAGTACTTACACATTATGCAGCATGAGTGATGTTATCTATACTTTGGGGTTTTTACACCTACTTAACGTACGATATAATTTATGTACAGGATGATAAAAATGTAATTTGTCCTTGAAAGGGATAAACAAACTTTTTTTAAAATATAGTCCACTCCAGATATGCAACATGGAAATTAGAATGACCATTGAAGAATTACAGTCTGCTGCAGTTCAGTTTTCCAATATAATCAATTGGCAGAAATAACACATATCTAAACAATCTATTTATAAAATTGTTTTCTTTATCTATCCAAACTATTGCTGAATTTTACTTAATAAAATTAAATTAATTATACCTAAGTTAAAATAGTTCTCTGCGTAACTGAGTCTGACTGTGCGTTAATTGTACAGAAAAGACTTGTAGACTTGTAGAGGAAGGAGCAGTGCAGAACGCTAACAGTAACAGCTAATAGATATGAATAAGTAGGAGAAATATTATTAGTGGCAATAAAAGCACATTAGATTGACTGGACAGGGAAAATCTAATTGTCTTAGGGAATCAGGAAAGAATTTTTCCTCTTGTTGGAGTAAATTGAACCAAACTTTATAATGTTTTTTTTACCTTCCTCTGGATCAACTGTGCATTTAAGTTTCTATCTAATATATGAAAGGTTTTACTGTATGGTTATTTATTTCCTCTGTTTTTGAACTTGATGGACTTGTGCCCTTTATGAACCTGAATATCTATGTAACACTACATTGACATTTAGAAAGACCTAACACTTTATAGCGCACATCTCCATACATTTGTCTATTTATTATATTTTTTTCTTATTTTCATTTATTCATTTATTATTATTTTTTCTACAAGTACATTTGCCCATTTTTTTTTTTCTCTAAATTTGCACACAGTAAATAAAGTAGCACTTTTGTTAAACAACTTTCTATCAAACAAAATATTAGACAACTGTATATAGAGGTATTTGTCCTTATCTATTAATATAATGCACTGTAAAATAATATTATGTTCTAAGTTTAATTATAAATTCATTAAACCATTTGTGACAGTGAAGACGTGTGCCATATTCACTGTATAACCTGACACTCTGTCCTAGTATGGTGAATGAAGACACTATAGTTCTTTGTTTCTGCTGCCCACTGGGGTTTACAGAGGTCTACATCAAAGACAGACAACCTATAGCTTTCCATCTGTTGTAGAACTAAAAGTCTCACCAAGCCTCATCAGCCATAAACATAAGCAAGCTGGGTCTCGTTGTTTCTAAGCAGCTGGAGAACCACAGGCGGCCTGTCTCTGATCTAGACAGCAGCAGGGAGAGGTCCTCCAACATTTGGAATATGTACAGTGGTTGGCAAGCTGTCCCACTCTCATAGTATAATTGTTTCTGATTTAAATGAATGTAGGAACAATATGCAGTCTATATTGTTGTGAATATTGGTGGTTTTCAATTTGCCTGCAATTTATCACACTTAAAGATATTATGTATGTATTATTATTATTATGCATACTGTAAATGTATTATGTGAATACAGTACATGGATTTTTTTTTTGTCTTTGCATTAGCTAAGGTCTTCTGCTGTATACAAATCCCTGATAGCTGTAGCTCTAAAAATACAGTTTATTGATCTGGAATTTTTCAGGCTACCAATTGTTTGTATTATGGCCTCTTGCCTGGCTCATGTAAAAGTCAAGGCTACTGCATTGGCTACACTATGAACCAGTGGAGTGAGATTTCGGCACACTTTAATAAAACATAAATGGTAATTTTGTTTATAACCATGACAGGTCTTATACTATGGAATCCATTGTCTATGACAGTATGCCATATGACAATCGACACTATAATTTGAATGTGTGTGTTATTTATGCACAGCTGACCTCAAGGTTGGCCCAGAGTATGTTTTACCTTTCAAACACCAATCAGAGTGAAACCCACATTTGCACGTAGTGAACATTAAAAAGCTAACTGCGTCCTTTTCAGACCTGAAGACTCCCCGTAAAGCCCATCCATTGTAGATCTGATATGTCGCATGGCCAAATGCCAAGAAGCTGATGCAGAAAGATAATAGGATGTGTCTTAATAAAGCATGTCCTTAAGAAATGCCCAACTTTCAACATGCCTACCCATCAAGGTGGCACCATAGCGGCGCTCTATTAATGGTACAATTTTTTTTATCCAACAGAAATCTGCATGTATTATGAAAGTATTCATTAAATGTGTTTAACCAGACCACTGGTTCCCATGCACCTCCAGGGTAGACTACGGGGGGCAAAAGAAGACCTTGCCTATTGTCCCAAATTGAAGCATAGATGCTACACTAGATGATATAAAAATGCATCTTGCTATAGAAAGGCAACACTGTTCCTAAATGAAACCTATGTAAATCCCAATAAATGCTGGTGAGGCCCTAACAATATAAAGCCAGCTCTAGAATTATTACCCAAAAAATATTTTTCATTGAGGAAACACAGAATCTGTCTGTGACAATGCTAGCTTAAGTACAATTGATTGCCAAATCATTTGGAATGATGAGCCACTCACTATCACCCCTGTGCCAATTACATGGAATCGATGTTGCCTGAAAGATATGATTTTCATTAAAGTCCTATAAAAAAATTAGAAGATATTCTGACAGGTGCAGAGAGTGTAACAGAACAAGCTGAGCTAAAACACAATCATGAAAAAAGAATGTTTTATCTCACTTGCTGGTTATTCCCCTGTTGTTGCTCTTATTCTACTACGGTATGTACTTTGGGAACCTGCTGTCATCACTTACCTTCTCAGCTTCTTGACTGGCAGTTCCACATTGCAATATCTGCCTATATTCAATTCTAGTTGAATATGACCTTGTTAAGAATTCATTTTGTTTATAGATTGTTTAAATGTTAGTTAAAGGCAGTAGTCAACACACTCTTATTATTGTGCTGCTATGTTTTATTTATGTAAATCAAAATTAAGAGGGTCTTCTACTCAACCCTAAAAAATGCTGTTCTTGAGTAGTCAACTTCTAGGTGAACAAAAACAAAAATCATCTTCTAGGTGTTGTCACACATGGTGTGTAAAATAACATTTAAAGTAGATCCAACTGGATGACATCTAGATCAATGAAACACTGAGATGTAGAGTTTTTTGGCAGAAGAGAAATGCAAAGTCTCTTTTGCCAAAAAAGCCTTTTGTCCTGTTCCTGGTGGATTTTGTTCTTTGGCCACTTCTGTCAATCAAACACATCTTGCATCATAAACAACCATCATTTTTCCCTGTCTACATGGACACCTTCCCTTGTTGGCTTCATATTATAATTCTTGACTACTTTCTATTATGGACAGCAATGACCCATGCCAAAGCACAAATAGGACACAGTTATCATTTCATAAAAGGAAATCCCTGGTCATGGATCTTAATGAAACGAAATCAATTTTTTAAGATCTAGATAAAATACATTAAAGTTTTCATTCCTTTATGAGGTTTTAGTAATTGGTAGATAATAACTAAAAACTTCAACAGGTAGGAATGCAGCAAAAGAGATGTATAATGATATTTAAATACAAAAGAATTGAATAGAACATCTCATTGTCATATCATGGCGGCCACAAAAAAAAAAAAAAAAGATAAAAAATTTCAATAATTTCGAATTCATTACTGGTATGTAATTGTGTCTCAGACCTGTGGATAACTGCGATGGAATCCAAATCCTCCCGCTTAGTGCTCTAGGAGGTGAGTGAAAGTAGGACAGATGCTGTTTTTCGTGAAGCATTGCGGAATATTAATATCTTAATCAGCATGAATAAAACTGTGGCTCTTCAGTCATCTCTTTGAAATCAGAGCAGCTGTTCCAATGGACTTTTGACTTTGTGTTACTTACATTTGATCTCCGAGTCCCTCTTGCCTCATCTCAAGGTGATGATGGCTGTATGTACATGGGAAATTTGATGGTAGTGACCTAAGTAATTTCAGTATTTTCTCTGGGGAAGTCAATACTAAACTTATCATTTGAATTGTACAGGAAACAGTCTATGGATTAGGTACGTTCATTAACCAGTTTCATTGTCTGCAATTCGTGTGGTTAGTACAGTTTTGTTTTCATTAGTAAGACATCCTACAGACTTTATGTCTGCTTACTTCTTAAAGAGAATATTCATCTGTATATAACTGTCCAAGTAGAATTTACTTAGATATGCAAAAAGCAGTTGTTCTTTTTACATTTAATGCAATGCAATAGAATAATTTGTATTTTATAATTTTTAACCAATAATGGTTATTTATATATTATCACATCATTGTTATATAATACATTTAGGTAATTTTATTGGTAAAATTCAACCTATAGTCAGGCTATGGAAATTCAAGTATGTACACATTTTCAAGAAACAGCAAACAAATATTGACCTATATAGCTGCACGCATAGTGGAGAAATGAATTCTTAAAGCTCAAAGAATAATCACTAAGATAATTTATAACAGCTTTTTGGAAAGTTGTAGCTTTAAAAGACTTGATTAGAAGATGTAAGCATTTATTTTATGATCGAACTAAACCCCTTAGTGTGGGCGAGCTTTTGGCATTATTGTAAAGAATACACAGCATGCTTGGTTATTATGGCACACATTTACCTTTTTCTTAGTACCCTGTAGTACTGAAAGGTCCAGAATAATGTGACCACTCCATATTCTGAAGCCTGCATATTCACTGCCAACTCTTCTGGATTTGTTGCAATCCTCTTCAGCCATTGGGCAAGCACTGATAATGTAGATCCCATGTGGCATCTAGGTCTATTCCCCCATCTACTGAGGGCTGGGGCAGGTTAGGGGTTAGGGCCGGGTTCTACACTGCACTATGCAGTAAAAACAAAGAAGAAAAAAACACCAAGGGGAAAAGGGGAAAAGGCTTTGTGGCAAGATAATTTGCATTTCTTCTTTACCAAAACCTCTACATCCTTGTAACTTTTTCCTATTCCCTTTATTATTAGGTCCAGGTGAAAATTTAGGTTAGAAATGAATCATTGGGGTGATTTACATTATTGGTGGTAGATTTTAGATTAAGATAGAGTAGTTATTCCCAATATTGCCAGTTATCCATATAGTTAAACCTTGTATCGAGTCATCTCATTTCCCCATTTTTCCCAGTTTGTTTTCCAGTTACCAAAATACATCACCAGTGCACAAATGTAGTAGTGCAGCTTTTTCATGCTGATATTCATGATATAATTCACTATAATTCATGGTGCAATGATCATGTGCAAAGTACAATATAGCAATACAACTGTGCAGAAAATATATCTAAAATGTGATTAGCTGCTGTAAGTTACTTTTACATATACTGTTGCCGTTGCTTTACTTAGTAAATGTGCCTGATAATTTAGGTTTCATTTAGGTTTTATTTAGAATGTAGGTTTCATTTAGTAGTTTTGTTGGCAACTTTAGTGGATCTGTTTTTTAAAAGTTCAGATTCTGAAAGCATATATATCAGCTATGTTTTTTAAACATCTATAGCTATTTAAACACAATTGAGCTATTAGTATGTCAAACATAAGTTTGACATAAAAAAACACATTCCAGGTGTATCAGAACAAAAGGTCTGCACATCTTGCAGTTTATTTTCTTCAAAAAGCAACCACAATCTAAGCAAAAAAGCCTGTGACATTATCAACATGCTCCTGAGTGAAACCCTTGATCTCTGTGTGGAAGCGGTGATCTTTTTGCATAGCTTTGACATCCCACCGCATAGTCGGTGCCAGAGCTTTCCAATCAGCATGAGAGAGCATGAGCTTTGCTGATGGCAGAGGTATAGGTCTGACCTAGTAGGGTGTATGTTGGACCTCCCCAAGGGTCAGAAAGGGTCCTACTAACATGACTAACATAGAACATGGTTTTCTACTGAGGCTACAGCTGCTTTGAAAAAGAAACCATATTTTGTTTATATTTTTCTTTAATTCATCCGGAATGTATTTTGCTCATTTAAACCAAAGGGCATTGGGCATATTGACCAATTGGACAAAATTATGAATTAGTATATTGTCACGAATAACAGGGAGGGGAGGGAAACAGAAAGGTATTACTCACTACTAGGCCTCAAATGACTAGGGAAAAGTGAATGGTCACCCCTTGCAGACACCCTAATCTAGCCCTAACTCCTAACCGTATGAGTATCCCCTGATGGTGAGAATACTCATACACAGGAACCTAGTCCCTACTAGCCCTGTATAGCCCTAGCAGTAGTGTCTGGCTTGAGACTGCTGGCTCCTTCCCCCATGAAGGACCCAGTGTCTCCCTGAGGCCTAGTAAACAACTAAATAACCACAAAACACCAATACACCAAACACCAAAAGTAAAGCAACTTATCCTTTTAGCAGATATAAACAGGAACTCAGGATGGCACAACACTCCAGCTGTTCACAACCCAGCAGTGAATATCAATCACATAGCATGAAGTGAGAGGCCAGACTAAATGGAGGAGCAGTAATGACCACCAGCTGCACCTGATACAAGGGGAGTGGTCATTACAAACAACAACACAGAAACAAGTAAAAACAAAGAGACTGTCAGATAACCTCAAATGCAGCTTGTCTGACAAATCCTCAAACTTCAGGCACGGAAGGGACCGTGACATATATTTAATGATGTGAATACATCAGGAAGCACTAAAAAACTTCCAGTACAACCAAAACAAGTTTTATTACATCGGCATTGATTGAAAAGTTCTCATTGGCTCCAAACAGTCACATGATAATAAAGTCAATACATGTTTATTGAGGAAAGAGAGCCAACAAATACAACAAAAAAATTAAGCAATAGCAAAGCAGACAATATCACACAAAGGAGGAAGGGAATGGCTTCCCAGCAGGATTTCTCAGTAAACTTGCGTTAATTATGATACTTTTGATTGGACTTACGCTGAGTCTCCACTATGCATGCAAGGTTTTTCAGTGTTGTGTGACAAGTGCAATTTAAAGACTAATTTTCTAGATAAATACACTTCTGTTTACTGCATGATTACAGAAATTATTTGCCTTTTGAATAACTTGTGTCGTTTAATAAGTGTAGTACATCCGCTAAAGGATTTCTTTGTGTGAAGAATCATAATAAATTCTGTGTAATAAACAATAATTTATCTTCATAGCTTCTCGACTCGAAGCTGAATAGTATGACGTTTGGGTGCTTCTTAGGAAACAAAACATTTCCTTTATGCTGTGTGAGGAGGAAGTGATGCGCTACACAAGTGGAAACATAATCTGTGAATTCAGCGTTGATCCAGTGTGTTGGGACACAAATTTTATTCTAGAAACCATTGTATTCCAGCATCAACTGGATTTGTATGCTAATGAATGAGTTTCAGTTAACAAATAGGAGAGATTCTCGAAACTATTGATATATATGGTTATGAATGGATTTAAAACAGTTACGTGTTCTTTCCTTCTAGAGGGTCATCAAAAGGTTGCTGACTCCCAAGTCAGTTTCCATTGACACCACTGCAATGGTGATATTCTCCTGAAGACCTAATGATTCTTACATGTTATTAAGGTCTAAAAACACTGATCTAAATATTTACACAGTTTTGCCAGACAGCAAAACCAGATCTGAGACCTGACCCTTGTCTACTGCAGTTGGTCCATACAAACAAGTCACCTTTGCTCCCGTTTGTGACTGATGAGCTTCTTCCTCTACTCACAGTTCTTCTGCACAAATCTATTAGCCTATTATGTCTCTTCTGTCATAGATACTTCTACTTACATGTTGGGACCCTTTGGCAGGTAAGTCAACCATAATGTGCAAATATGGATAACGTGCTTGCACATTTTGGCAAGACCCCAATCTTTTACAGAGGATTTATCTCTTCTTTAACGTAATGTAAGTGCTCGCTGAAAACACCTGACAGTTACTCTTTAAATATAATGGGGTTGATTTACTGAAGGAATACAGGCCGTTCACATAGCAAAGTCAAATACACCCTTGCAAAGCATATCTCACTTAGCTTAGAAGGTGAAATAAAGCTCTGCTGACTTCAGGAGGATGTGTTTGTAGTTCGGATCAGAAGAGTAACCTAGCTCCACCACACTGATAAGTTACCTTGGTTAGTTCACATCCTATATTCATTTAGTAAATCAGCCCCACAATGTCTTGGTTCTGTATATTCATTTCACTCTACACCAGGAGCAGAAACACTAAATTCTAATTCTCTTTCTGCTGACTTATACCTTAAAACAGTTGCACATCAGCCAAATCTCGTCATTCACTTAATCTATGACATAAGCTTTTTCATACAAAGAATCTTTGACCACACGCTTATGTACTGAGACCCAGATGGACTTCTTTTAACCCAATGTACTCAATTACTATTCATTATATACTGTCTTAAACACAAACTGAGTGACGAGACAACATTTATTTCAATGCCATTTTTTAATCAAATGCTCTGATTTGGTATTTTATGTTATTAGGTATTTTGTACAGAATAAAAGCTTGCTGCTGTCATTGTGTAAAGATACAAATATCTCAGAATTTTTTTCCTGTGTCAAAAGGCCCACTGCATTAGATAATATTGCCTTGTGTGCTTATGTCCTAATTTGATAGATTATATTGTCGTCATGGTTGATTCCTACTCTTTGTCATGTAGTTCTGTCTTCCTCTGTCTTGTGAGACTCTTAATGAACTGCATGAATCACTCAGTAAAAAAGAGAGGAGACATTATTACCAAACAAAATCACCTCTGCACTGACAATTATCTTCTTCTGAAGTCATTCTAAATTATGTGACAATCGAATGCACAATTTTAGCCTGAAAGAGAATTTAGGGTCTTTTTCTATGTATACTTGTTTTAAACGTACATTAACCTCCCTGGCTGTAATCCCGAGTGAGGATCGGGGATAAAATTCATTACAAAAAGCAAGAACCCCAAGCCACACTCATGGTGCAATTGAGGGCTTACCTGGTTCCCACAAACCTGCAGCATCCTCTGGTGATGCTGGCCCATCATCTGTGTACCCTTGACTATGCCCGGCCGGCATCTGCATCCCTTTGGTGATGCCCGGCATCTGTGTCCCCGGGCCTCGCATCCCCCCCGTGTGAATGTTGGAGACACTAGGCCAGGGGATGCAAATGTCAGGCAGGCATGGGATGTGTGTGCGCACCGGCAGTGTGCGGTGGGCAGTTGGGACTGGTGGGAAATTTAAAATAAGAAGTTTATTTAAATACTAAAATAACCATACCGCCAGGGAGGTTAAAGGTATAAATGTTATAAATGTACACTATGATTTTTTTTAGGGTTTTTATACAGTTAATAAGTTTGGTTCATGTTAACTTTCAATGTCTAAAGGGAAAAAAAGGCAAAAAATGATTTAGCTATTTTTAGAGCTTTAGGGGAATACAGTTTCACCCAATTCCAATGTTTCTTGACACATTTAACATTGGGAACCCCTAAAATAGGTCTGCTATAATTACTATATTTACAGCTCACAATATATTAACATGGTGGCCGTTGAGAAGAATGTCACCCCTACAGATAGCCAAAAAGATCATTGGTGTCAGCTAGCCTGACCTGGGAGGCACAAACTGGTAATTGCTCAAAGAAACCCCTAGCTACCTAATTAAAATATTTTGATATAAAATTGACTTCAAGAACATGAGGCAATGGCCTCAAACTACCTGGAAGAAAGTTCAAAAATACCCAAAGAACTTATTTCTTTTATTTACAGAAAGTGCTATGTACATTGAAGCAAACATTTTTGGCGATAAATATAGGTATAGGTAGGAGTTAAAATAAAATAAAACCAAAATGAAAAATTTCACATTTTTAAAAAAAGGCTAAACTTGGACCACATGGTCTCTTTGTGCAGTCACTCCTATATGTCTTGTCTGATTTTGAATAAACAGTGTGATGTTGTATCCCTTTTTTTTTTATTCTTTTTTTTTTCTGTTCTTGAGCGTCTTTCTTTTCTGTGTCAGTCTTTCCCTTTCCTTTCTTGTGTGCGTTGACAGTGGAGCTGACAAGTCCATTTCCTTGGAGAAACATCCCTGCCTGTCTGCTTATTTACTGTACTATGCTACCGCAGAGGCGCAGGATGTCTTCTGTAGTGAGTTTGAATGATGAATGGATAATTTTATTTATATCTAATCTCCTTATTTATTTCTGATCTCTATCATTAACTGCTGGTGGTAAGCAGTATGGCAATCATATACTAAAGAGGGGAAGACTGCACTGGTACATACTTACCTTGATCCACAATACAAGTCTTCATTATCCTGGCTGAGAATAGACTAATCTGGCACTGTCTCCAAACAATTCTTTACTTGGGATATGGTCCAATAGAAGTCTACAGGGCTGATTTATCAAAACTCTTCAAGACTGGAAAAGATAGACTATTGGTAAGTCAATGGAAAGTTTTGCTAAATCAGGCCCATATACTTCTATTGGCCATATTCCAGGCTTTCTGGATCACATAGGTTCTCACATGAAAGTCTATCTCAGTGTTTCTCAACCAGGATTCCTCCAGAGGTTGCTAGGGGTTCTTTGAGCAATTTGTTGTCACCTAAACTGAGAGGCAAAATAATCTTTTTTGGCTTTCTGTAACAGAGACATTCTTCCTACTGATGAACACACTATGAATGCTAATAATATATATAATATAATATTATGATGAATACTATAAGTTGTGGACATAGTAATTATAGCAGGGGTTCCCTGAAGACCTAAAATTTATTTCAAGAGTTTGTTGGAAATTTCAAGAAATGTTGGTCTATCTTCTCCAGTCTTGGAGGACTTTGATAAATCAGGACCTGTGGAGCAAGATGGAGTGAAGATTTGTGATGGTAGACCTAAACAAACAGCAGAACTGTGGTCCTCAGATTTAGGAAAGAATGATGAGGGGAAGGGTGACATTAGATTAGCAGAAGACGACAAATAAAAAAGTGTCGTTATCCTTTAAAATGTTCACATTAGAAGAGTTGATGGGTTACTTTATCATTTTACTATGGTGTACATTTCCTTCCAACTTGTTAAAAAATGATGTATAAAAAGAAAGAAATGAATATAATGAACTGTTCTTCATTGTTTTACACTTGGGATTTTTTGCTACATTAAATGAAACCTGTTTTTGCATCTTACAACAGTTATGCACAGCAAGACAAGATATAATGCCTTTCATAGAAATATCACTCGGTGATGGATTTGGGAATCAAATATTACAATAAGTACTTTTAAGGATCATTGAGGATGAACCGTAGTGATAGCTCAGATTAATTGCCTGGCAAAAAAGAAGAAAATGCAAATGACAACGCGTGATGCTGTACATGCTATAGGTCATTTTACTGGAAAAGCAAATTATTTAACAATTATATGTGCTGGACAGCCTTGTCAAGGAATGTTTCTTCACTATCATTATCACTGCATTATATATTATAGCTTTTTAAGTTAGGTAACCTTTTCATGATATTTAAGTGTGATTTCTTGTCAATTTACAGCTTTATGCCCAGTGCTTTTCATTTCCAGAATTTATGTAGTTTCATTAAGGGAGGATTTTTCCTCAGTCGTCATACACTTCATAAGGGTTGATAAGACATTAATAAGTTACTAAAAATAAAATCTATACAACGCAAATACATTTTTTGAAGAAAGAATCTGTTGTTGGAAGTTCAAAACATTTTAGTAAAGTTGATATGTGTCTGAAAAACTTTATTGTTATTTTATCTTGCCTTTTATTGAATAAAAAAATCTAATTAGCTTCAAAGTAGTAATTAAATAGCAGAAAATATAGCTTTCTCCCATCTTACAAAGCATCACATAAAAAAAACAATGCAAATAAAGTCTTCAAACTACAGTTCCTCCCTGTTTTGTTTATTAAAAGAAAAATTCTTCTTTTTTTCCGGAGTTGTGTTAAGAGGAACATAAGCACTTTGTTTTGGATACTTAGCAATTATTCCCTCAGTTGTAAAAAGCAGCTGCTTTATGAATGTCCTATATTAAATTTGCGCTAGTTTACAATACCAACCCATAAAGACGCTGATGTCTTCTTTAGCCTTAAAACATTCAGTAGGCAGGGGAAAGTTGGAAGGGTTTAGCAGCTGTGTTCTTGTCCTGCGGATGTTTAAATAGCATTTGATAGAATCTCACTGTTTTATATATCACCCAAGGGGTTTAAGTAGGGAATGAAACAGAATCATTTATTAGGGATTGTAAAATACTTAATACAAAGACACCACTGATGGTGAGTTTAAGGTCAAAATTGCAATTGAACCATATTGCTTTATTTATATAATCCACTAAAAGTTTAAGGTGTAATGCCATTTAAGTGAGCTTGTGGTTGGTTGTGTGTTTGCTTCGTACATTCACTGCCAATTGAGTAAACCTGGTGTTTATTTAAAACAGCTGATAAATAATTTAGTTTTGGCTTGGAGTTTATTTTTTTAGATTTTTTTGGCAGCTGAAATATATTCAGCTTGCATGAAATGTGTTTTATATTAAATTAATGTATATTTGCCACTTGGGCTTTGTGGAGGTTTATTTTTATAATATTATATTTTTATATAAATATATTTATTTATATACTGTATGTATATATATCATATCAATCATATTATTATATATTATAAACTCTACATATCTTGACTCTTGTAACATTTATATATAATATCATATTACATAAATACATTTTATATATAAATATATATTCATCAGTTTGACATTATTGAAAAAAATAAATTAGTAAAAATGTTTTCAGTAGTTCCAATAATTTGGCATATGTATGAATGTTTATCCTTATCCTTGTTAAATCTCCTAATATCTTCAAATCAAGATGCTAATGGAGATAGACTTGGCAGAGTTTTGGCTTTTCTATAAGTAGCATGTAATTAGCTAATTACCTATGTAGCTCTTGTCACAAAGGAAAAAACAGTATAGCTGGTTAATATATTGTCCCCAGAACCTTGAATGTACCCATTCCCGCAGGATTATGGTTGGACACTGCTGATTTATATGGAGAAGTAAGTAGAAATGAGAACTCACAAATCAAATGAGCATAAACATT
Organism: Pyxicephalus adspersus; assembly: GCF_032062135.1. Lineage (NCBI taxonomy): Eukaryota > Metazoa > Chordata > Amphibia > Anura > Pyxicephalidae > Pyxicephalus > Pyxicephalus adspersus. The sequence goes on from NC_092861.1 coordinate 134,479,139, forward strand.
GTGCTCATGTTCATGAGTCAATAGTTTGGCTTTTTATAAGACCTTCTTCAAGTCACTGAATCTCAAGGACTTTGCTATGCAGCCAAAATGTAAACTAAGTTTTATAGGAAACGATATTAATATTTATAGGGTATTTAAAAAAAAATGATGTGTGATTTTCCAATGCTACATTTATTATATAAATAATAGATAAACTTTAGAAAAAAAGACAGAATAGTCTGACTTTTTTGGGTATTAGAATAATTAATATTATTCTAGTTTAATATATATACTTATATATATAAAACTGTACATACTGTATATATATATATAGAGAGAGAGAGAGAAAGGGAGAGAGAGAGAGAAAATTTATATTATACATATACTGTATATATCCATTATACATTTTCTATTTATATATATATATATATATATAAACAGTCTGACTTCAAAATCTTTTTTTTTTGGAAATATATATATACATATATATATATACATACTGTATATTGTTTATTCATCTTCTAAATAAAAGCATTATGAGGTCAGATTGCTTTGAAAACCTTTATGTATCTGAATAGATGAAATATCTTTTAAGCTGTGTCTCAGTAAAAATATTGCAGACAGAATTTATTTTTATTTTTTTTGAAGTTTAGGACAGAATTTTTCTATTCCATCTTTATCCTTTTTAGTGTATAGGCAAAATCTTTTGCTTTATTGTTATCCTTAAAAAATGCATACCTAGCTAGGATGTAAAAATGATTACAAATAGCCTATATTTGGTTTCGCCCACCTGCATCTGAACATCCATTTCCGTCTCGGATAAATAAATATGTTAAAAGGATCATTGCTCTGGAGGCTAGCAGGCTGTAGTTTTATTACTACATCAATGCAATGCCAGTTTTATTATACTGAAAAGTTTGTAGTATTTGGTGCAAAAGATCCATCTAATATAAAACTCTTCATAACTAGATGACAAATAACAAGAATTCATAAGATATGAGTTGTGTTTATACAACTAAATCAATTAACCTACAAATTTATTACTGCTAAACTGGATCTGACAACATAAAATATATTTTTTTTTGGCAGCAAATAGGACATTTTTCCAGGACTTGGCATGCAGACCAAGATTTTATCTCGTTCCATCTGATCTTAGCAGATGCTGGTCTCAGGGCATTTTAGGATGCAATTCCAGGCCAATGGTCCGACATAAATATCCAAGTCTCTACTACCCTCTAAACTGTCCCTTGTTTGTATAAACAGATTTTGTATATATCCACCATTTATCTACTTATTTTATAGAGTTTGACCAGGCAGTGTTTGTCAAATATTCGACAATCTTAATGTTTTGACCAACAGCCATTAAAACCTATTACAGTACCAGAAAAGATTGCACATACATTCTACACATATACCATGGATTTTTATATATATACATTAATAGTGTTCCATACACTTCAAATTTAAAATTCTAAAATATTGGATTGCTGGAAAACTCCATCAGTATCGAATTAATAAATAAATCCAAATGTGCAATTTTTGCTGCAGCTCATCGTAGCTGGACAGCATTGGGGTTGATTTAAGGGGATTTAGGCTGTTCTCCTTACCCTTACACTACAGTTTAGTAAATGACATAAAGCACTGCTGACTTCACCCATCTGGTCACGTGCAAACAAAATCACTGCATTCACTAAGAAAAATGAATTATTCCTTCGCAGGGTGATACTTCATTTTGTTACGTGAACAGCCTAAATTCTTTTAGTAAATCAGCCCGATTGTTTCCAGATCCTCAGAATTGGATCTTGTAATATACTAATAAACAATTTAGATAAACTATAAGCATCATCCTAAAGTATTATGCCAACACTTGGAAATGAATTGAAGTATAGTAAATAGATTTGTTAAAAAACACTTGGTAAAGTGCCTGGCTAACCTGCTCCTCACATTGTGGAGTTATGAGCCATAAATGTAATGCTTGAGCACCTCTCAATTGGCACGCTTCATTAGCCTCGATCAAACCTTACAGACGTGTCGCACGCAGGAATCCAAATGGTTTTCGGCTTGCAACTACAGTATAATTATGAGGTAATCAAAATGAAATTTGACAATTTTGAAGTTAAATTGAAAATCACTAATTATATGGCTTTTTATGAAAGCATGTATTCAAGGAGATGACTGTATGCAAATCAGGTTGACAAGAAGGAGACAGAATCCACTGCGCCACTGTAGACTTTTCACTCTAGTACAGACAACAAATATCTTTTAAACCAAATTTCAGGGATATGATCTTCTGTTTGGATCATATTCACATTCATTTTCAATATTATAAACTTTTTTTTCTGCGTACTACATGTAATTGTTTTTCAAAATTGAAATGGGCAAACAAAAAAATAAAAGTTTGAAATACTTATTTTACCTGCCAAAGAATTTATATTTTCTGGATTTGCATGTTTTTTTCACATAGAACACTCCATTCTTGCAGGATACTTGAGAGCCCCTACCCAAGTCTGAGAATGGTCAGTAAGGGTAGAAGCAGGAGGCTGATGAACTCATCTCGCTTGTCACTCTACTCTCACCTTTAATCAGCATGCTCTTTGAACCAAAGCTCACCTATGCATATATGGTTCTTTATGGAATCTGTTAGTTTCTGGTATGTTGATTTCCCTCGTGGTTTAACCTGATGGTCATTTTTCAACCTAACTATGTAGCTATGTAACCTAATTGGCTCCATTTGACCTGATGCCAGCCCTATGCCAACTTTATACAAAAGAGCTCAGACTGGCACTATGAACAGCACAGGGAGGCACTCTGAGCTTTGCTGTAAAGGGTCAACATTAGGGTCAACATCAGGTACTTATGCTACGTACATTGAAAACAAAAAAAAAAAAAGAATTTATTAATGTTGTACTGAATGCAGATTAGCATTACTACATGTATTTAATATCTCCCTGTAGTACAACTTTAATCCTCAGTTTTAATTCATCATCATTTAGATGAAATTTCCATTATTCAGCGACAGATTAGGTAGGTTAAGTCTAGAATAACATATAAGGGAGCCCAGGTCTTCATATTCCCTTGAGTATTTGAATGATGGTGTTGATGACAGCAATAGGTGGATTCATTCTTAATAATCTATATTCCCCTTGTAAAGCTGCTGCTAGTACTGATATTGTGCTAATCAGTGTCATTTATATTATCCAGCCTGATCTGCAGATGTGTTCAATCAAATCTCTTTTACACAAATACATAGCACCTGTATTCTAAATTCTTCAGTGGGAAATCCAAATATTAGTAAAAGTCTCCAATTATTCCCTATTGATTTAAACATATTAATGCCTAAACTACACATTATGCCTTTTTAATAACTGCTTCCTTCTTTAAAACTGCACCTTGGATAACAATCAAGGGTGATGTATGTATGTGGCCATGCATTTATTCATAAATGATAAAAGCCAATAGGTTTCCATGTTATTTAATATTAAATTGAGTAACAGTTAAGTGGAAAAAAAAAGAAATGCCAGCCTAGAGAGGATATAAATTACACATTTCTACATTGAAGAACATTGAAATGAGAAAATTACTATTTTATCTGACAAGATAACAAGCTGCGGTTAGCCATTGTAAATGACACAGAAAATCTTATACATTGCGTTGTTGTTTTCAAAATTTCTTCCAGTGTGTACTTTATTTGTTCATGGAAAATAAAGAGGCTTTCCATTTGCAGGATAAAATTGGAGAACCTACTTATTTGACCTCCGTTGAATAGATTTTGTCATCACACTCCAGGGATAAATTAGTTTTGTCGTTTCTTGTATGGGTCTAGAATGGCACATTTAGGATCGGAGAGTGATAAGTCTAAGGATGCAGATACTGATAACAAGTGGTAAACTGGTGGAGAGAAGAGATTTCCACATGTGACAGTGTTAGACAATAGCACATTTAAGCTTTTATAGCGTATGACAGATTTAAAACAAGAACATCAAACTAATTAAACCTCTTGAGCATTTGCAGGATGAAAGTCCTGACCCCAATTTATAGGTGGTAATTAGGTCGGGTGTGCAGGCTACAGAGTTGCTCTGTTGCTTTGCAAGAAATGTCCATTGATGGCAATGGTTGGGAGATTTTGCCAGTGCCATGCAGTTGTAGGGCCATTTCACTGAGCTGGTCGAAAAATTCTAGATTCTGATTGTCCCGGATTCAAACACCATTGAAATTTTGTTCAAATATCAACATTTATTGATTATTGTTGAACCAAACTGACTGGCTGACATTTGGCTTAAATTGACCTTAATCTGAATGCAGACAGTAACACTATTCATCGTCAAAGAACCACACATAGAAGTCTTTCCATTACGGTTAGAGATCAAGAAAATATACAGAATAATAAAACATTCTATCCAGAACTCTGAAAGGAAAGGTTATATAAAAGCAATTATATGTTTATTAAACAGCAGTCGATTATTGGGCAAGGCGCCATTATTGTTTTTTTTAGTTATACATTGCAATGAATACAACAAGGAATACTTCTTAGGAGTTTGAAGCCAACACAATAGTTCCCTGTTGTATTCTATTCTAACACAACTCTGCTACTTGCTATAGTAAATACTGTTGAGAATTTCTATTGGCTGCTGATTGCCCAGGGGTGGAATGAGTAATTTAGTAATATGCCGTCCACTTACTTGTAAGTGTGCTCTAACTGGCCAAATTCTTTTGTGTGTTGCATGGTATCCTCACTGAAACCTAAGGGCACTAAATGGCAATTTAAATTACTTCAATAGAAAAAACAAAAAATTAGAAGTTAAGCACATAATAATTTGAGGACTTCATTTGGTAAATCAGTGAATTGGATTGGCTGATATAAGTTACAGTTCTCTATGTATCATTTTCAGAAATCTCCTTTTGTGTATCCTGGATATTCTCTGATTCAGATCAAGCTTGCATGTTTTTTTTATATACTCACCAGGCACTCTTCAGTAAATGTAACAGCTGTTTAGAAATACTCACCCTCCAGCAGTAATTTAAATGCCAGAGCACATGTGAATTGCATTACAGGTATACATATCAGTGAATCTGTGAAGTGTTACCTGCAGATCTCTGGAATCTTATGTAAATACCAGGAAGTGTTACCTGCTTGTCAAAAAATACTTCTACAATAAGGGCAAAAACTTGGAGCAATGCTGTTTGCAACATGTCATGATGCTCAGAGCAGAACACTGTATGAAGCTCTTACATTAATTGGTTGAGTTACAATTTTGGATGCAAGTCACTGGACCCAGATGCTTAGACGTAGGAAACAATTTTCGATCAGCAGCAGCTGGCTCGCTGACATGCTCCTCAGGCTGTTGCGTTGATGTTTTGGATCTCGCTTTTTGTCGGGTCACATGGAACTGTTTTTCTCAGAATTGTGCTTGTGCTCCCCAGTTGATATCAAGGTACCATTTGGGGTGACAGCTCTGTATTTTTCTCTGTAAAGAACATAGATTGGAATGTATGCACTGCTAGTCTGCTGCATGTATAAACATTTAGGATGACGTGAAGATCCTTTGGTTCCATAGCTTGAGGGCTAATTTCCAAAGATCTAGCAAACCATTTATAATTCCGTTGAACAACAACTTAACCATTTCATAGTTTACCAAATCTGGAACTCCAACCCCTATATTTTTCAGGTCATAGGTTGGTTATTGCCTGTTTATGTTTTGTTTTTTATTAGATTTAGTTTACCTAAATAAATGAATTTTAATGCTTCATTATAGCATAACAGTTAATATTTCAGATACTTAAAGTGGAAGTAAACCCAAAACAATAAAATCACACTTATCTTCAATCTCGCAGATCAGTCTATCTGTCGGGAGGTTCCCGAGAGATAGCTTCCATCGGGTCCCTCGTCGTCCTGGTATCTGTCTTTGGCACAGCACAGAGAGAGCACCAGGTGCCAACATCTTCTCCTCTCTTCTTCCGCGTTCTTCTTCCTACGTCACTTGAGGCACGGGATTGGGTGACATAGATTGGGAAAAAACTTGCCAACTGAGAGCTATCCAGGATGCGTGACATAGGTATCCTGGGAGGCTGTGCACTCCCATTTATTCTTGATTGCCTAGGCGATCAAGAAATAAGGGGGCAGTGATGAACCACCCCATTTTTTTTAAAAAAGGGTGTTGCAAAATCTTTACTTTAAAAAAAGGGTTGTCTACCTTTTTATGTAAAGAAAAAATTTGGAGTTTAGGTACGCTTTAATGTATAAAAGTATCTGGATTGATTGTTTTCCAGTAGCTAAATAATACATTTTATAGAAAAATGTTTACCTTGTGACTGTAATATATTGACCACATGATCATATTCTATGCCCACTGGCTACTAGTAAATAACATGGGACAGCAGCGGACTGATAATATTTTAGTATTAAACTTTGGGTGCATATTTTTAGGACATTTTAGTAGAAAACACCACTACGCCTTTTTAATATTATATAAATTATTGGTGTATTTTAAGTCACAAACTCATAAAATGACTTTCAATAATTCCTAATAGAATATTGCACTGTTATATTGAAATATCCTTTCTTTAGTATATTTAAGGCTATTATGTGTTGAAGGTATAGAACCTGTAGAACAAGAATTAAAAGTAGGTAAGGATTTCATTATATATATGCAGTCATTGATGAAACTTAAAAAAAAGACCCACAAGGCAGTAGGAAGCAAGGTGTGAAAATATCTAAAATGTTAGTTTTAACCTTTTTTTCACCAATTAGATTAATTTAAGTTATTATGCAGAATTTATATGCAGCACAAAGCCAAAAATAAACCTAACACTGCTGAATGAATTGTTGCATAAATTCCCAGATTTCAAAGTAAGTATAAGTGTCATAAAATGGCAAAAAAGTGCTGTGCCATCACACTGTTTAATATATCTTATTTCCTTTTTGTAGGTCACTTTACTGCATTTTGTTTGTTTAGCCATTAAAGCGGAATTAAACTCTGCTGCCGGCACCCAGGGTTTTGCCGTAATGTGCAAATATGCTCACCAACCAATTGCCACATCAGAAATCAATGAGACATCACCAGCTGTGAAATATAACCATCAGAAGAAAGGAAAGAATAGGAACTGATATCTTTAATGATAACTTGTTTATGTATTTACTTTTAATAATGGCATTCTCCTGCACTTATTACCTACACCCAAATGACCTGTCACTCCAGCCACCCAGCTGCCATATCATGCCACAATTCATTTACCCAGTGTTCATTTTCAGCCTTCTAAAGCTGGGAGGCCGGTAGTTTTCTCTGGGTGAAAATTTGCAGAATGAGGTACCACGCTACCCCATATGGGATGTAACCTTTATCAGTTCTTTCTTTTTGCACCATTGAATTTTCCTCCCCATTATTCGAAACTGGAACCTTGTTACTTATAGAAACGCTGGCTCCAGTCGCAATGCCTTTAGTGACAAGAACGCAAAATATCTCTATATGTTGTATTTTTGTTCTTGGATTTAAACACACATTAAGAAATGTGGTACATTGGACATATATTTGCATCTGAAATGATATAGCTTGTGATATATACCTCAGGCATATCATAGAACATGGGGCATTTTTACTGTACAGCGTAAGTTGTAAGTGTACCGATGCCAAGACAGAAAGTCTAGTAAACAATTTAATGTCATCTAGAAGTAATAACGGAGCCTTTGCCAAGGCTGAGCCCCCATGTAGATGCATCAAACTGTATAAATCTGTTCAGCACTAGGAATATGAGATCCTCTCCAGACAACTAATGGTTGACTGGTCATTATCTTAGCAGCTGTGACTGCAGAATTGGGAACGGCTCATCGGAGTCCTTTAAAGCAAGCCTTTTTTTTCCTTTTTCTGCATGCATTTACAGTGGCGCTACCCGCTTCTCCATTAATGTAAACGATAAACTAAACAATGTTTCTTTTGCATGACACACAGTGGAAGAATAAAAGGTTACTGGAGAAAAAAGAAATATGTATAAAGGGGTTTTGACTATTCAGAGAACGTAATCATCTACACTTGTTACTGGATGCTCATTCCATCACCATCATTTCCATATGAATGCCTTTATCGGATGCATTTATTAAGCACATAAAACTAATTCAGCAGAAGCGTCTACAGGATGTAACTGAAGGCACGGCATAACTAACCAACAAATGATTGTCTATATTTCCTCCAACCAATCTATTAGGCAATCACAATGCAATAGAGTATTGGGGTTCTAATTCAGAATAAATGCCAAAATATTCAAGTAGCATTGTTTGAATTCACCCACATTCCATTAATTCTGAATTTAATTACCATTTTTGTTCATGGAACTTGGTTTGAGTTAGATACGCACAACATCTTGGACTATCATCAGTCAACAGTATTGCTGCCAATTGCATACCTTAACAAGGAGCTCATAGCCATTGTTTACACTGCAACCACTGGCTGTGAACTAGTTATTAAGATACACAATGCAACATGGCTGCCATAGGGCCACATTTCTGCACTGTGGCCTTGGGCTACAGAGCTGGCAGGGAAGGCACACAACTATTCACATATCATGTTGTGTACTGGGTTCATACACCAAGAACGTTGCTACTGGAACAATAGGGAGCCACTGTGCGCTGTTGTTTTACATGCAGGGAGTCTTTTTTCACAGAAGTGAATATTACATTCAAAGAAACATTCCCTGGTCAAGAATCAATTGCTACCATTCAAACAATGGTCCTTGAAGATTTTCCAAAGATTTTCAAAAAATGTTTCAGTGAATGTCAGATTCACAGCTTTATAAACAGACCCCTAGGTGATCTAAAGTAGAGTGTGGTAACTGTCTCCTTGAATGTGTCTACCTCTAACCTTGGCAATCTGTCAATTCAATGTCAGTGTCAATCTGTCTACCACTGGCCATGTAGGGAAGGATTCAAGGTCATTACAATTGAAAAAGGTAATGAGTAAACATAGTTGTTCAGGTTCGGTCTTGATCTGAGGTTTTATACCGGGTCAGGTCCATAGCTACTACATATTACTGCTCGAAACCCCAGCATAGGGCCACTAGTGCTGAGCTGAAGGTGCAAAAAAGATGCCCATGACACTATCATACGATTGCCAATTACTGACCTGCCATACTATAAAATATTTCTTTTTCTGCTTGCTTGATTACATTTTATGTTATTTTAATGGTCTCTTGGCTTTTTTTCATTAATATTCCTGGATCAGCATTGAATACAAATGAAAAAAAATATATAATTTATCACATCATTATGTAATATCCCTGGAAATTATTTTAGTAAGTTTAAATAGAACAGTTAGAGAACGTCAGCAGCATTAAAGTATATAATCTTTCAGTCGTTTTCAGCTTCTAAATATAGCCAATCTGCTAAAGAGTACCAAAAAAGTACCAAACAAGCTGCTCACTATTACTTAAAGGTATAGTGTCCAATTTATACACATACAAAAAAGCCAAGAAGGTGACAAAAAGTATATTATTAACATATTATCCAATACCATACAAAGTCCATGGATATGTCTCTAACTGTTCCTAAGAGGGAATGAAAATCCATTGTCCCTACCAAAGTCATATGTCATTAACATAGTCCAAGGTCAGTTTGGGGAAAGCTTATAACCTACCTGCATTTTGTTGGAATAAGGGGGGAAACCCACTCACCCACTCACCCACTCAAGGGAAAACATACAAGCTTCTGCATAAACTGTAGGTGAGATTTGAACCAGAACCCTAGTGCTAAGAAGGCAAGAGTGTTAACCACTAAACCATGGTGCCGCCCTGTGATAGCTATGGCTAGTATGCCACACTTTCCTATTCTACTCTGCAAATAAGAGGAAAGGGTAGCAGAGGTTCTTGGTATATGGGAAGGGGGGGATCTTAGGTCATCAAACAGCTCTGATGATCCCCAAGATAAAAGTTTAATCTTTGCTGAAGCATGCTGGGGTTTTAAGTGGACCAAATAACCATGAATGTAATGTATATCTGTGTATTACTATAAAAAAATTGCCAAAGTGGCTTTTTGGAAAAAATAAATGGGCCACCCAGACGGCCAAATGGACACTGTCACCATTTGAAAGTAAATCTTGTATATACAGTATATCCCTTGGGTACATCTAGGTGAACTTTTTTGTAGTTTATATCCATCTGTAATATATACAGATTCACATTTTTTCCCATTGCCATTTTCATGAGCTTTATTTAGCTAATGTCTTTCATAAATGGCGATAACTATAACCCTGCCTGTGTCCCTAAAGGTTTTGCTTGTAGCATATTGTCTGTTGATAATTATGTGTAAAGGAGTAATAGAACAGACTTGACAGAGAGTTGAACGTCCATCTGTTTCAAACCCCTCCAGACTGTGTGGCAGACCTAAGTTACTGCAAAGCTTTTATTTTTAACTACAGTGCTCTGTTCAGAAAATCCTATTTGTTTGTAATAAACACAAGGGGAATGCCATGAATTCCTGTATATTACATATTGATCTATCCTTGCTCCCAAATTATTAAATTGCACAGGTTTTCAACAGTGAGTAGTAAAGGATTTACTGAAATATTTAGGAAGAATGTTCTATGGAAGAAAGAACAGCGTAGATGGCGGAATATTCCGTGCTGCTGGTGATAGTGAAAGGTCATAGAAATAACGTGGAAAGTATGGCTCCTGTAAATGTATTCGGGCTGAAGGTTGGGGCGCTGGCAGGTTTATTTTTAGACACAATAGATGCATGGCAAAGAAACAGAATTCAGCAAATGGCATTACAGTTTTGTTCTTTGCTTGACGATGATAAAGAAAAGGTTTGTGTAAATGGTACAGTCAAGGAATATGGCTAAAAGTAGAAAAAAAAGTTCAGATTTAGGATATTATATTTTGGTTTGCAAAAAATTTGGATAGCATTTCTAAATTAAATCATTTTTATCACATTGGCTGTATGTAGAGTTAGACATTTTTTCTAGATGTATATTTAGGCTTATGGTAATTGGCTTTAGGAACAGTATATGGTCTAGGAGACTGATATAGCAAAGGTAATAGTCCTTGTGGACCAAAACAGGGAGGTGTCTTATTTATTCCATGTAACAATAATGCTACCTACATACACACATTACACTCTGGCAAATCTCTAGCAATCACCATTGATATACACTGCCTGATCAAAGAAGTAGTCACACACCCTTAATATTTCCTAGGACGGCCTTAAGTTTTGATTATGGCACACATGCTGTGGTATTGTTTCGATATGGCTATGCAATGTCACAATGTGACCAATGTGTTCATCCAGAATGCATTCACTTTTCTCCAAGATCGTCTATTGATAATAAAAGTAGGAGAAAGTATTTTCCAGCACATCCCAGAAATTCCCAATGGGATTCGAGTCTTGACTTTGTTGACCAATCCAAGTGTGAAAAAGGTGTTTCATGCTCCATGATCTTAAACAATTTGAGCCTAATAAATCCTAGCATTGTCATCCTAAAATATGTGTGTTTCCTAAAGCGGAGACATACTCCATTGATGGAAAACCTGGTCAGTATATTCAGCTGACCTCATATTTAGGTGCATGCTATTGATAATCCTAGAGGCAATAATCAGATAATCCTGAAATAATTCAGATAATCCTGAAGCAACCCCATATCACAATTACTGGCATGGAGACTTTTTTATGCCAGGCAGTGTTTTACCCTGCACAGACCATGTTGGATGCTGACATGTACAGACAGAAAACATGATTTTTGTTTGATGAAGGAATAAATGAAGGAACAGTAATGTTTACTGCAAGTTAATGCAGGGTTATAGGAGAGTGTAGGCTGGGAGGCCGGGACCATTTAATTTTAAATTATAGCCAGCATGTTAAAATTATAGGATATCTAGCTGCAGCTTTTTAACATGTTTGTCATGATTTGTTTGTTACAGTTTTATATATTTGTTTACTCTTCAATTATGTAGTCATAATGATATTATTTAAGCTCAAGAAGTGACAACATTAAAAAGCAGAAATCATTGAACTTACTTTTATTGACTTCTGTACAACAAACAAGCAAGGCAAGCAGGAAAAATGTAAAGCTGTAGAAGCCAGTAAAAAGAAAAAGATGTGCAGAAATCTGGGATTTTGGAAGAGTTGGGTGGGTGTTCCAGTAATCTTTAGCAATCATGACCAACAAGGCTGTAGATTCTACGATCTTCAGAACTTAAACCCTTTTCCAAGCCTCTTTAATCCAACACCCGTTGCATTGGTACTGTGATGTCAGAGGTAGAGTAAAATACCCCAATAAATACTGGGGAGGGGTGGATTTCTGTCACCTGTCAGTTAATAGATGTCCCCTTGAAACTATTTTTTAGGTCGGACATAACTGGAACTGTAAACAGAGAGGAGAGTCAAGATAATAGGTACCATTCATAAAGCAGCTAAATGGTCTCACTGCAGACTTGCCTTTGCTTTAAATAATAATATTAATAAAAAAAAAACATTGCAATAGTGTACTTTGCAACTCTAAACCTATCAGAGTGCTGTTAAAATAAATAACTGAGAGTAAATTAGTAAGTATTAAACAAAGCCAGAAGGAGAGCCTGGTCACAAAATGTTTCAAAGACAGGCCTATCTGCAACCTGTAAGCCCCTTACTATGGCCTACATTTTACGAATGGGATGTACTAAGAAGGCCGCAATGTGGGGTAAAACTGTGCAGTATAGTGGTACCCGCTCCATGCTATAGATTGGGCCTCATATGTTGTTTTTTTCCCTTCCTAAAGTCATCCCTGAAAATTAATAAACACTGCCCAACCTCATTAGCCACTCGTCTCATTAGTATTAATGGAAGAACATAACTAAACGCGTTGGTGGGTGGTAAGCTTTGTTCAGGGCCTGTCTTTGCTACATGCATGGGAGCCGCCTGTTCCACAACAGACTTCCATGGAGACGGTGATCCTCTTCATTCATTGGATGCATGCGCACGAGTTGCTTTGTCCCCGGCAGCTGGGTCTGTGAGCAGGGACTCCACACGCATGTGCCGTGTAGTTTAAAGCTGCAACAAAAAGCCACCAGGAGCCAGGGAGTTCGTTTTACAACAAAATACACATTGCATGTGTTAAATCATACTACCTCCTGCTGTTTTTTGGTTTTTTTTAGTTTAGGTCCACTTTAAGTATGTGTGTGAAGGAAAACACAAGCTATTTTATAATGCAACCTGTAATTTTTTTATGTTATATATTATTTGTTATTTTATTTATGTGAACACATATACACATTCTATTGTCATAAAACATTTAAATGTAAATTCCACTTTCATAAAACATTCTTGCATCCCGCCCTTTATTCTTTTTTCAATTTTTCTACAAAGCCAAAATATTTTAATTTTGCTTTTTAGCAAACATAGAAACATTAAATTTCAGAAGTGTTTTGTTTGTTCATGGGGTTGATTCACTGCTTTGTACAGAAAAAAAAATACTTATTACAACTCCAGAGCTGATCATGTGTGTATAGAATGTAGATTCTCAGATGAAACAGTTTAAAGAATGCATTTATCAATTTCAACAGAACAGCTGCAGGTAATACTCTGCAGTGAAGGTTTTGTTGTGTATATCTAACTGGGGGATAATGTGTTTTTTTTGTTTTTTTTTTATCAAACTGAATCCACACTTTACAAAGACCTCTTTGTAAAACAAATGAGTGAAAGTATTTAAACTATGTTATAAAATCTACACACCAGCTATACAAAATTATGAAAACCACCACAGTCCAAGAATGCTTTTGCAAGCTGAGTAGCCGCCACTGCCAGTGAAGAGTTGACAGCTAACAGCTGTTTTGTGCATTTACATACTTTAGAAAGTCTAATTATAATTGTAATGCATTATAAAACTTTAACAGAATGCCAACGTTGTAATAGAGTCACCATGCTTTATACAGAGTAATGCAGCACTTAGCAAATTATTATGATAATGGCACAGTATGTATCAGATACTGAAATGACACAGTATGTAGCACAATAGTATTACATTTTTGTATTTATCGCTTTTTTCATATTATATATATTACTACATGCATACTGTTGTTTATACCCTGTAGATTTGCCAAATATTCTTTTCTTATTCCAACAGCTATATAATATATAAAAATGCTTCCGATAATTCATTTTACATAAAACTAAGTTTACTACTGTATATTACTATGCAATGAAGCTCACCATAGGTAAGGTGCATAACACACATTCGCTAGCATCCTATATTTGGTTGCATTGTTCAGTAATCCTTTGGAACATGCATTGCAGTACATTTTCTCTTTTGTTTTGCATTTTTCAATTCTACCAAGGTGCTATTATAGCTTTGCTTTATAAAAAGACAGCTTGCCTTTTTCTATTTCCATTTTTTCTATGGACATCATTAAAAAAAAGCTACTTTCCGTGGCATTGGTGTGGCACTGCAGTATCACATCTACTAGTTATGTGAACAGACCCAAAAATGTCTTTAAATATTATATGAAATGTAGACTTCAGTAACAGCCATTAAGAAAAAACAGAACATTTTAGTACTTGAAAATGTTGATAACATAGTCTTGTTTTAATGGAACTACTTTCATAATATTTTCAAAATTTTTTGTGTAATAACACAGTTTAGAGGATTTTCATCACTGTTTTTTAATCCTTAGTTAAAATATTAAGGCTGATCCCTAGGCCTACCTAGCCTAAAGCTACATATATATATAAGTCCAGCCTAGTCCTCCCTTATTCTCTTTAAATCCTAATTGGGTCCTTTTCGGTGTCTACTCTTCCTACCGACTATCTGGGGCAAGGTCCATTCCTGAATCGGGTAATATATGATGTCACCAACAAGTGTCCACTGCAAAGGTAAATTGCTTCCCCGATACAGAAGCAGCATTGCCAAGTGACCTGCACAATGGATTTGGGTATTTATTTCTTCATATGGTTAGAGCTGTGATAATGGATGGATTAGAGGTGGGTGAAGAGAGGTATAAGACAATTTTGAAATTTGTGCATCAAGGGTGTCCCTGTATAGCACTTATTAGACTCTATAAACAGGATATATTGTGGTAAGAATAGAATTTTCAAACTTCTTAAAATAAAATAGAAATTTCAACCTCTTTAAAGATTTCTTAAGTTACTGTGTTATCTCACAAAACTTCCACAAGGACATTTTTGACCTACTTTTTACTGCCAAGTCTAGGCAATGAGTAATGTGCAATCCTTTGGACCATAGTCCAGGTTTGGCACATTCTGAATACTCACCTAATTTATTCAGTAACTGTAGGAATAGAACAATCAGCTTACTGCAGTATAATAGAAGCTTCATGAGGATTGGCAACATAAGGAATAATGGCCAAAGCCAACAAAGTAGGTACAGAGGCTTATACATTTGTGTGGTGTTTATCATAATATGCCATATATATTTGATTTAGGATACAGCACAGTGAATTACTCATTAATGTTATGTTTCTGGATGTTTTATTTGTTTGGTATAAAAATAACCTGCACAATTTAACTAAGGTAAAAATACCAAACTACTCTATGGGCCTGATATATTAAAGCTCTATAAGACTAGATAAGATAGACTCATGAATGAACCTGGTTATCCAGAAAACCCAGAATAGATTTCCTAAAAATAATTTCTTATGAGTTAGAAAATGCATTAAATTCTGGACCAGATCCATTTCAGGTTTATTAAATCAGGTTATCTACAATGACAACAATGGCATAGTGTTTGTATATTCTTCCCTTGCTTGAAGGTTTTTCTTCAGGTGCTCTGATTTTCCTTCCACAAAACCACAAATGAACAGATAATGGATAGTGAATGAGTTTGCACCTAAATTAGTCCTCATGTGTATATATAAATAACTGTGATCCAGACAGCTGAATTCTAGACTAGGCTAAATGATTGATTTCAAAGCTTATTTATGTGAGTTGAATCGATTTAGTTAAGGATCAGTAGTCAGGTTAGGGATAAATGAGTAATTGGTATAGTAAACATTTTGACTTAAAAAAATGGCTTGTTTTGTGTGACAGTATTACGCATTTTGTGGGCTTTTTGTGTAATATTTTATTCCCAGTGTCCAGTTTATAGTACAAAAAATACCATAATGCAAGAGAAAAACATCCTAAAACTCATAGTTTTTCTTTAATATGAAATTTATGTTTCCAATTCCAGTTTGAGGGCCAAAAAACATTGAGATTTATCCAAAGCCTTGTCTCTAGTCTTGAACTGTTGTTGTACAAACTTTTCTCCTTTACTTAATTTGCTTACTGTGATTTCACTGCTTGCAGTAACATTCTCACAATGTGCATTATAAACTGTATGAAATAAGATAGAATTTGCCTCATTTCCTGGCTGATTGATGTCCAGCATCATCTAGCATGTTCCTCCCCAATCGCCAATCTACTGTTACCAGCCTGGCCCCTTCATTGATCAGATTTCAGTTGTTTAAATCTTGAAAGTTTAGCATCACATGTACATGTTGCGTAGGTTGGTCCGCATGAAGCAGGGTGCGGTAAGCTAAGTACACCACCAGCCATAAACTGCCAGCATTGCATAGAAAAGCTCTAGTGGGGATGTAACTGGGTCTAAAATTAGATATGTAATGAAACAAAAAAGTTCTATTTCTAACAAATAATTAGATATATTAATGTTGAGGGAGACCAACGAAGACAACATATTAGTAACATAAACTTTTACTCTAACCAAAGTGCAGTAAATCCAACTTTCAAACAAATGGATACTGACGTGAATAAGAAGGAACGTTGGAATGCCATGTTTACCTAATTGACTATGAAATTTTCCCCCAGGCTGCCAAAGACAGAACAAAGCCAATAATATTCACAAAAATCTTACTAATTTCATCAGATCATTAAAAAACCTAACTGAACTTTCTCTTTCTTTGTTGTTTTTTTACTTTTATCCAGCCTTTGTCAGCTGAATATTTCTCTTTCGCCATGTCAGGTGCGCAGAATTTTAATTAATCAAATTGTTGACTAGACATCACAGAGGTATTGATGTGGGATATTAGGGAAAATGTATTTTATCTGCATTTTTTTTTTAGTTTGTCATATTAAGATAAGTTGTAAACTATCACACGCCATTACGCACATCTCATGATCAATTAACTTGAATCCGCAGCCGTTCTGCATATGATAGAAAGATATTAGCTAAGAAAGGAACACCTACAAGATTACTTATGATGAGGAATGTTTGATAAATTGATAAAGAAATTTAATAGCTTGCCTCATTAGGTATCCAGAATACTTAATCTACAGAGACATTTACATGAGAAAACGAAGTTGATTGCTTCATGACTGTATTTTTCAATGAATCTACCAAATGTCTTTTTATCAAGAGTTATTGTGTCTTTTAGATTTTTTGTATTCTTTTAAAAAAAACCTCCTTTAATACAGCTTTCAAGGAGAAATCATGCAGAGTAAAGATGTTTGTTTTTAGTTCATTGTGAAGGACTGTCCGGACTTGACAGCTTACATGAATCTTTACCTCAATATGAAGCGGTAACTGCAATAGTGCATAGTAACGGTGGAATATTTCAAAAACAATGTGAGTGGATACAGTGAAATATAAAATATGTTCTTTTTTGGTGCATTATATCTAAAATTGTTACTCATTTACTTAGTAAATCTGCCACTGTGATAAAAGTGCCCAAACTAACAATACTGCCAATGTGGCAGCATGAACCCAGCATGGTTGAGAAGCTAATAACAACCGTTTATAGAATCCATGGGTTTATTTAACGTGTAGTTCCTACAAGGATTTTTGTTAATCTTCAAATCCATTCTTGTTTTCCCAGGGAACCCCTGGATTTCTTGTGTTTACTCTACAGAGAGTATTAAAAGCTATGTAACCTGGGGTTTAAATAAATGTAAATACTAACTTGATCATATTTTGTATCCAAAGCATTGTATATCATAATGTGTGTTGCTTAAATTTGCCTACGTTTGGTTCCTCTTCTGTTTGGTCGAACTAAGGCAAATATTGAGATTTGGACTTTTGATTCTCAACCAAAGTGAGTTCTTTGTATGTACTTTGACAAAAGGGTAACAGCTACATTGCATGATTACAGCTACATATTTCTATTAGGTATAAGCTTGAGCCTATTATCAACAAATACCGCAGGTAGCGATTTAATTGGCTGGTGGTAAATGTTACAATTCCTCTACCAAGAAGTGGCTCTAGTCTTTGGATTATACAATGGCTCTGTCTATGACATACAACCCCAACAATACATGTATATCGTAAAAACAGTTTGTTTCTTCTATTGCTATTATCATGCATGATATATGTAATGCAAGTGAAAGAATATTTTCAAAAAGAGTTTTATATCACCCACAGAGCTATAGCTTTTCACTGGTTTATTTGATTTGCTCATACAAATCATATGGTATACTTTTGCCTAAGTGAATTAAATGCTTTTTATTTCCATAACATTTCATGGATTATAAACAACTAACCAGGTTTGACCTTCTTCATAAGGTCAGCTCCCGATGGTAAAGATCTATAGAGCAGAATATTCAGTAAACCTAACCAACCGTGCAAAATGTCCATTTATCTCATCACTGAGTGAAAAGCTTCAATGTTATTTTGTGATACCCATAATTGTGCATTTACACTGATGCACAGAGCACCTAATATGTTCAATTTGATTTTGTTTGTACTTCCAGTGTTTATTACTTTATTTCACTTTTATCATTTGAAGACAATAATCATTTGCAGCAGACCTAAATCTTTACCTTTTAGTTCCATTTATGTAGTTGGTTTGCAAAGCATGGTACCCATAATCATCAAAATGGATATTGAGCAGTGAATATATCTAAGAGTTTCTAACTCTTTTTATTGCACCCAACCATATACTGCAAAAATACATTTGTAACATTTTTACAAATACATGTGGCTAACTACTACTAAATAAGGATCTACTTACCCTCTCCAAACTGCAGTGCTGCCATTTTCTGTCATTTACAGCCAACCCATTTTTGGGCTTCAGTCAACCCATGGGCATGCATTATGATGTTAGCCTAGACCCATAAGTAATTATCTTCAGCTCTAAGGGCCACCCACATTGATGGAAAAGAAGTAGAAGGATCCCAAAGCCTAGAAATTTCCTAGAAATCAGCTGCAAACATGTAAATATGTATATACACTAAAAGAATTACACTATTAGGTGGACATGGGGGCTTTAGGTATTGGCGCTTATGATGATGGGTTTTAAAAGATGGAGCTCGAGATAAATTTGAAACCACTGAATGTAAAATACCAGGTGTCTGACCAAAAATAACTGCAGAGAATAAACTTTTTAGCAAATATTAGACACTTTCCCTGTATCAGCATCGGGAAGGTAATTTGCTGTTTATCAAATGGTATGGGCTTCTAATTTTAAATGTATTATTTTATGTTTCCATTTTAGTCTGAATTAGATTTAGAAGTGGGAGACTTTATCATGAAGTTGTTTCATTGTTGGGCAGAAAACTAGTGGGGTGTAATTAACTCCTGGTCTGTGCAAGCACACAAACATTGACGTGTAATTGGCACAAATACAAATACTGGTTGGATTACTGTAATTCAAATATCATCTTTGCTTTGTTAAATAAGCCTACTTTTATGTTAGATTCATAGTACTTTAAAATGTTTTTTTTAATAATTTCGAGCTGCACATTTCCCTTAGAAAATAACATGTTTAGAGAATCTCTGGCATACCAGGACTGTATGGACACTGATTGATGGGTTGTCTACTTTCAGCCATTGGCTTATTTAAGCATCTAAAGGTTTGAAAATGACGATAATTCACTTTTACAAAGCATGGACAGCCTATAAAAAAAACAATTTTAGTATGCAATTTTAACTGTCGAGACATAAAAGAAACAGAAAACACTTAGAAATGTTAAAATTACAGCAAGACTTATATATTAAATAATTATATATAATATTAAATATGACACATAGAGATGGACCAAAGTAGATGATCATTGCAAAGGACCTACACAACTAATTGCAGTTTTTGGGGAGTCTGGTGTGGATTCAGGGTGCAAATGTCAAAGACAATCTTTGTGCAAAGCTATAAATAGCTGCTATAGTGTGCAGCATTTCAGTTTAGCTAAAATAATTCAGTCTTTATGTTCAGTTAGCAGATCAATGAAATGATAAAATTGGGCATACAGAGGGATTGTCTCTATAAGTTGAAGAGGTACATGAGTGGACCTACAGGAAGATAAAAATTCATTAGGGTAAAAAAAATTTGTGAACATTTGAGTTAGGTTTTGATGGTTTGCAAGGTTTTAAATTGTTCCTGGGCATTACAAAGCCTTTCAGCTATTGTGGATTTATTTTTGTGACAATAATAATCCCCATTTTATTTAAATTATTTTACAAAATCAAAAAGCAAACAGCAAAAAAGTAAAACATGTAAGCAACAGTACTCAAATTACACATCCTGGTGCATTACATTAACTATTGTGTTAATGCACGTTTTAGCGAACATTAACATGTATTGCATTAAGGTAGCCCAGACAAACCACCAACCAATGCACCAAACCATCTAAAAAACTAGATAAACATAATTTTTGACATTACCATACATTGTAGTAGACTGTAGCTCATTTGTGTTCCCTCGGTGCTTTGGGTGGCATTGAAAATGGGTGGCAAAGCACTGGCACATACAACATGCAATGGCTGCAGCACAATGATGTGAATCTGCCCCTCAAAAACCTTAAAGAGACCCTCCAAGCATTGAGAATATTCACTCAAAAATGGGTACATATTCACATCAATTATCTAATCATGTAAAAAGTAAATGTATGTTTTAATAACCCAACCATGGGCTGATGCTTTTCACATGATCAAATAATTGAAGATTGTAAACTCCTTTGGTAAATCAGCCCAACTGTTGAATATTTTTATATTTTTATTTTTAGTGAATAGGTACCATTTACCTAATGTAAGATTCAAAGCAGGAGGCCAGTATAGGATGATGCTCCTTAGCAATTAATTAGACCATAATTAACAACCGGATTCTAAACTGTCTTTCTGCTGCCTGTCTCACCTTACATGCTTCCTATGTGTGGGTTTGCTATCTTTTGAAAGCAGGCATGAATTGTAATTTAATGTTAATCCAAAAACTCTCAAGAACTCTGGATAAAAAAATGGCTTAAAAAAAACAAACTTATGTGTAATGCAGTTATGTGTAATCATTGTATTCCAATGTAAGAGGCTCCCTAGGACTGTACACTTAACTAGAAAAATGGTTTCTGCATCCAGCTTTAGTAATTTTAGCTCTAATTTCCTCTATGTTGAGCCTGAGTGCTGTATTCACTGATTTCTACCTTTTTTTTCCTTATTCCTTATTTTCAAGGAACAGAAAGGAGCAGACTTAGTTGACCTTTAAATAACTGCATATTATATTAGGAATGGCATATTCACTCAGAAAAATAGGCAGCTGTGCTGGTTAGTTGAACACAGAAAGAGCTTTCTGGAGGCAGTCAGGCAAACTTGCTAAGCTTTAATTTTGCTTTTATTTTATAGAAAGGTATTATTTATGAAGGTAGTTCTCTGATGCCCCCTGAAAACCCCAAAAATACATTTAGTACACACCGAACCATGAAAAGAGAACATACAGCCTGATATCACCACAACTCCAAATAGTCCAAACTTTACGAATCATGGGGGAGCAAACACATTTATTTTGTCAGTATCAGTTCCAATATTGAGCCTGATTTATCAAAGCTCACCAGGAATGGAGAAGATGTGTAAAAATAAGTGATCCAACAAACCTTGAATGGATTTAATAAAATCAATTATGCTACGTAATATGTTGGCGCTATATAAAAACTTTTATCATTATTATTATTACGATTAGGCTAATGTTTTCAATCCTCTAAAAGATCCATTCAAAGGTTGCTGGATCATCCATGTTCTCCCATAATAGTCTATCTTTTGAAACATTGGGGAACTTTAATAAATCAGGCCCATTGCTTTTGGTTCTGCCCCAGCACAAATTTGTAAGGGGTGCTATGTGGTCTCAAATAATGATAGGTGAACTCATTTGGTTTTGGGTTCACTATGGGTACAGTAATCTTTCTTTGACGTTTGGCAAACTATTCAAACCTTAGAACTGACTCTGATGGCTGCCATTTTGCTATAGGTAAAAAACAGGGAACAATCCAACTGGCTGGTGTTTGATAGATGTAGTATTGCCTCTGATAACTACCAGCCCATGAGAACACTGGCCACCGTGCATATTAGCAACTCCTGGAACCAGGTTGTTAATGTAAACAATGTTTCTATTGGCTAGTGGTTTCAGGAGTGGCAAAGCCCATGACAAACACCATTTACAAAGCACTTGACCAATTTTCTTTTCACCACTTTTAAGTTGTAGTTGCTTTTTTCCATTTTTGTCCTAAAGCTTTGAAAAAAGAACCAAATAGAATCATAACAGACCTACTAACAGAATCCACAGAAAATGTAACTAGGTTATAGGGAGAAATAAAAAAAATGCTGCATTAATACTTTAGGCAGACTGTAGCATATAATCTTGGTTCTGACCATATTTCCAAATTATATGGGCAAATTAAGTGGAAATATTTCAATAAAGGGTTGATTGATGGACTGTAAGAACAGAGGAACCATCTGTCAATTTTCGCCAGAGGAAATGACATATATTCTGAAATTCTGCAGAGTTTAATAGGATTTATAAACCCATTAGGCTGATTATATTGTTTACACTTGTCATAAATCAATAGGGCAAATAACAGAATTATCAAATTGCTAAAATATTTGAATTGAAAGGTTGTTGCTTTTCTTTCATTAGCATAGCAATCTCTTTTGTGTTTTGCTTCATACTTGAAGATGAGCTTTAAACTTTTTAATGCTTTGGTCATATCAATCAATAATAGTATCTGAAGGCATACTAGTAGATGAGCCGTCTTCAATAATTTGCTACCAGTATATCAAGTGGTTCATGTAGCCAGTATTGTAGTCGTTTTTGTATTTTTATTCCATGTTATTCCACGTTAATCATCATTTTTCAAAATACACAAGAATTCACAAAGACAACTATTTCGCAGCACAGTAGTCTACCGTAATTTCAAATAAATAGTCATTGTGTGGCCCAGATTTAAAGGAATATTGAAGAGGAATCACAAAAATAGGACAAAGTGAAAAACAAACATGATAAAAATAAAACTATTTAGATGTATAGCTGAGTCACCTTTTGAGGTCATAAAATTAAATAAAAAAACTAGATCAGAGAAACTATCAATACATTTTATATTGCGTCAACTATTCATAAGTCAGACTCCATTTGTCTGGTCTGGCTGCCATGGACAACTTTTCACTTCTTCTACAGTATTCCTAGCTTAAATTTCCTGGAATCAACCCATCCAAGCACATAAAAGCATATGAGTCACATGCAGTTAATAAGAATTCACCTGTTCTTTTCAAGTGCCGGGTATAAAGCTTTACAGCTGATTTATTGTCAGAGACTAAACGTATACATTTATCTGAAGTTCCTTTGTGCCCCGTTCACATTTTTGTGTATCAAAGAAAACACGTGGTTAGATTCATTGAGGCAAGTTGCATTAGGGTAGCCCATTCATCTTGGATGGATTTCCAAAACCCAAAACCCAATCTCAAACCCCAAATAAAGCACCTGCTCAATTTTAACATGTAATGTACTACGTATCTGGATTTCCTAAAAATATGTTGGCAAATGTTTTCAATCCAGGACTGCATCCATTCCAGGTTCACTGATTTTCCTAGGTTCTCTAATTATAGTCTATCTTCTCCATTCCTGGAGATCAGGATCACTCTATAGATTACAGTAAGTTCAGCCAGATTTTCGGATCCCTAGGTATCCCAGGAGGCAGCAGTGAGGCACAGTGACTTTACCAGCACCTCCCGGAAGAGTCGGAAGCCAAAGCTTTTTGGGCAGTCTGATGGCATTTCATAGGACAGACTTTACATTTCCATGGAAGGTCTAGAATGAGTCCATTATGAAGACTTTCCATCAGTAGTCCTACCGTTTGTATCCATCAGTTGTTCCATCATCTGCCCTACAGTACAAACTTGTCTTCTGTCCATTTACCAATAAGTTGGCTGGAGTTTACCTATTCTCTATGACCAATCTTAAATAGCATGCAACTTTTTATGTTAATGTGCAATGCATTCCCAGTCCATGGTTGGCAGATAGTAATTAGTCCAATTTATATTATTCATATGAATATGTACATTTTATCCATGACAGTGACTTCTTTATCACTTTATACAAGTAGTGTTGAGAATTAATACTTTGCAGGAACAAATGAATGAGTTGGCCTATTTTCCAGTTGACAAATAATAGCCTTTGAGATTAAATTTGTCCTTCCGCATTTACAGAAATACACACTTCACACGTACTTTACATCTTGGAGCCCTAGCACATTCTGACATATAAAACAAGCACCTTTCACTTCTAACAATGTGAAATAAACACAATAAAAAGCTTGTGATAGCCCTACATTGTTGTAATAAGTGCTAGGTACAGAGGGCATGGACATTCACAAATCAATCAGAATGGCTGTAAAATAAAATGTCTTCGGCAAATAACCTGCGGAACGAGACAGAATATACTGACTGGGTGTGTGGTGGTCAAATTATGCTATCAGAAATAACAATAAATTTAAAGAATGGAAATGGCATTTGTACTTTGCATCATAATATTAGCATTCCTGACATCATTTTGTTCATTTTCATAATATGTTTACTTCTTGCAGAACAGACAGCTTTGTTTTTAGCCTTAGCGTCATACAATATTTGATTCCACCCATGAGATCAGCACGTTTCAGAGGTTTATGTAATTTCTCAATAGCTAATATTCTTTTTTAAAGTAGGTCACTTGAGTGACTTCAAGATTTAAATCAATTCATGTCATCACGATTGAAAAGCAGACACTGGAGAAAGTATTGTTAATATTTCTCAGTTAACATGAATCTACTAGACCAGCACCAGCGAGAGCCATACCATGTACCCCGTACAAATCCCAGGCTCAGGGAAGTGGGTGGGCTAAGTCCCTGGACACAACCCGTCCACTTTCCCATCGCAGGCTCAGATCTGCGATGGGAGAGTGCACAGGGTTATGTCATGATGACCTCACTACGGGGGGGGGGGGCTCTCACTCATTGTTTAACACCCGGCTCCTCTGCACATGCCGGTAATCGTGGGTCTGAAAAGGTTGGCGACCACTGTACTAGACTAATACTAAGATTGTTGGTGGACTAAAGCTCTATTTTCTGGTTTAATGGAAATGGTGTCATATGGAGAACTTTAGAAAGCAGTGAATCTGATATTCATGTGAAATTCTTTTGAAGGGGGGATCAATCATTAAAACACATGGACTGGCAGAGACTGTTTGGAGAATGTTAGATTCATTGCTTTATAAATAGACCACTGATGAGTGGCAGAGGGGCTCAAACCTCATACTGTCAGAAAGCAAAGATGTACCTACAGACGCCTTTCAATTCCTAATGTTCAGTTAAAATGTTCAATACTTAGAATAATACCTGAAAATGGCAACCTGAGGATTAGAAAGACATTTGTAAGCTGTAAATACAATAATATATACAATACAATAATAATGCAATATTATAACTAAGACATTATTTGCAAAATCAGTTTTAAAGGGAAACTTCAATTTACATTGACCTCATACCATTAAAGATGTCTTTGACTGGTAGGAAAAAATATCTACGTAAGTGGATTGTACATTTATTTCATGGAAAATTCAAAAAGGTTAAATCCGTCACCACATCTGCCAAAAAGGTACTATCACCCATTTGAATAGAAAGATAAATATAGACAAGAAGAAAAACTAGACTCTTGTATGGCTCTGCGGGTTGTTGGAACACTGCTGTGCTTAGTATATGAAGGACTTTCAGGTGTTCTTTATCGTTTTCATAGGAACATAGCATTTGACAAGAACTCTGAATGACATGAATATGTCCTGTTGTATCCACAGTGACTTTTTTTTATAGATTTTATTATATTATAAATGTATGGGATGTTTGTATGGGGTGGCTATCAGGCTTATTTATGTCCCAGATGTGTCAAAGAATGTTTCTGATGCACCTAGTTAATTATTTGAGTGGACAAATCTTTGCATTTGGATCTAAAAATAAAGGTAAGCTATTATGAAGTCACTTGATATGACATTTTATAGATCAATTAGTCTCTTGGTAATACATAAGCTGACATCCCGTCCATGTATAGTGAATTTCTAACATTTCCACTGCCAACCAGCTTGCAGTAGCAAAAATTACCAAACAAATCAAATTTGGGTTGAATTTTGCCTGGACAGAATTTGAAGTTCATCACTAATCATAGTACCATTTGCAGAATCACTGATGTAAAAAGGGTCAGTGAGGAGACTCAGCAATTATCTTGTTCTACAAGTAGGAAATATCTGCTGCCTATCCTGAGCTAGGCGTACATTTTTTGAGAGCATCTTGAGACCAGGAACATGTGCATCTTGAAACTGTCACACTTTGCAGTGAAGGATTAGCATATGCATATAATTAATTAGCCAATCAGGAACATCACTATTGGACTAGAAGGAAGGTCTCGCCAGGTTACAGAAGAACTGCTGGGAACTTGTGTTAAAAGCTACTTGGCGACAGCACTCTATATCCGTTTGCAGATAATTTATTGAAGGTAATGAGGATTGGTTCTTACCTTTTAATATCATGCAGACAGTGAAGCAATGGTACCAATATGCAGTCAGGATCATAAATATCAGCCTTAATGCACAGCTTTCTTCCTGGAAGTTCCAGAAAGTCTTTAGAAACTTTATCTTTAAAGTGCTCTCAATGGCATATTGCATTTTAAAGTCTGTTTCAGTTCATTTTAGTTCACTGCAGCTTCTTACCCCTGACATACTATATATATATATATATATATATATATATAATTTAAATTAGTTTGTCAGAAGACAGTAAATGTTGCAATAGTTGAATACTGATTGGATTTTGATAATTACCATTTGATACTGTTCAAAATGTTTTTACATGAAATGGCATGATTGATGAATGACCGATTGGGAATCGGATTCTCCTCCGATAAAGAAGAACACAAAGGGGTGCCACTTGCTCATCTTCCCCCTCCCTTCTTCCTAAAACAAAATGGCACTATGTGTACTGTGCTTATTCGTTCATCAAAAAAGATCATTTCCGGCAACAATCATCTGACATTTATCTATATGGGGCTTAAGGATAAGGCAAAATAATAATGCATCACCCCCTGGAAAAATATGATATCCTGACCTGACACCTTATATTCAGACAGCTCTGGTACAGTAAAAACCACATTTTAATTTCAACCAGAGAAACATAAAATCTCATTCATTTTCTTTCCACTTAATCCCTGGTACTTGTGTTGCTTTACTATACCAAGCACTACTTGTATTTCTCAAAGTGAAGACAAAACAAAAAACATAATTGCTGCTTTAATGGATGACATATGGTTGGTTTATATAGTAAGAGGCAGAGACAATTATTTTAGCCAAGTTCTAAAATGTTACTATTTATACACCATAATATGCGCTTATCTGTGTGAGATGGATGTTTGGGCAATAATAAAATGCTCCTATATGTATTGATTCAATTAAGCAGAAGGTTGTTTAGGGACTTTGAATTCTCCCTGTGCTGTGAAGGGAACATTGAGAAGATAGAAGAGCTTCTATTTCACTGCACCTTTTTTTATTGCCAAAGTCAGTGGTCTGTACTACAATGATGATGCTTTGCCCAGCAGTCAATACTTAATCTACAGGCTAGACTAATTTCCATTCAGGCACAAAAGCTTTGTATAATATGCCAGACTGTCTGACTGTGCACTGCTGTTTTCCTCACCATGTCCAGAAGAGCTATTTTGTGCCAACAGGGCTAGCCTGCAGCAAAGAAAGATTTGCCTCTCCTCCTTTTTTATATAAAATCACTAATTCCATTTGTTTAGCTGGTATTAACGGAGACGTACTTGCAGTAAGATCATCATTTAATATTGTTTTTTCTTTGCATGTTTGAAATTATATTATTGCAATGTATAGAATTGCATATTTAGTAAATAGCCCAACATTAAGGGTAGCCATAAAAGAGCAAAATAAAAGCAAGATCTTTGACCATCACCATTCACACCATTGGGTTGACAATCACCTATGAGCAACATTTGAAGGACTATGCACTCTATATAGGTGGAAAATCTTTGACTTCAAGCCTTTGAAATGCTGAAATGTACTAGTCGTCATTTGCAAGACCACTCCTATGTTCCCTTTTATCTATACAATCACTGTGCCTAAAATAACCTGGGCAAAAGTGGAAATGGTGTTAATGTATGCTCGATAGACGTTTTTAGAGGCTTCCTGAGGTGGAGGAGCCTGGTCTCCTCCAACCTGATTATATAGATGCATCTGATTTAGAACATTCCTAATAGGTCTCTGTCAATCTCTATTACTATAGATAGAAACTAGTTATCAATCTAGCAGTCCAATATGTTGCCAACAATCAAAGTGCTTAGGTACAGATATTCCAGGTGCCTGAGAATTAACACTGTACAATATATATATTTAATCTATTTTTCAAGACAACATCATCAAGCTTCCTAGGATAAATTGGTCACATTGCCTCTGTTTATATTAGAGCATTAAAGTGACAAGTGGTGTTCCTGCAGCAGGAACAAATACAAAGGCTGCATTATTTAATAATAATAAATTGATGTATATTGCATTTATATTATACATAACATTTGATGTGTATTTAATGATATCAATTGGATTATAAGATATTACTTTGCAAGATTTTTGTTACTAGTAAATACAATATTCAATAGAATATATATACAATAAATATTAACATGTATATTCTTTTGGTGTACATGATCAACATATTTGTGATTTTTACTGATTAGGTATTTCCATTACTGCAAATTCAGTGGTAATGTAGCTTGTCCAGTCCCTTATTTTTCACTTTTCAAGATAAATATTCATACAAGGTGAAAACACTCAAACTCAAAGAAGCGGAGTACTAAAATGACGGACCTGTCAGATCATCATATTTTCATCTCAAACCACCAAATTGCATTCTCCGGGATCAGTCAGAGATAGCCACTTTTCCAGTTCATTTTCGTCTTGTCTGGGTCAATGACCTTCTCAGCCTGCTTAAGTTTATGATAGCCAACCACTACAGAAAACAAGTGTTCATTTTATCTACATATGTGCACCACCGACCAAATCATGTTGTAATATTTAATGAAATCAGTTTTATTTAAATCACAAATCTCTGTAACCTTTTCTGCGGCTATGTGCCCTCTTCCATTTATAAATCATTCATGTAGAGTAAAGAGTCAGCTGTAGAGAAGAATGTTATTTTTATATACATATTTATAGCATATTTATGTTGTTTAGTAACTGTACAAATTTTATAAGAAATGAGAAGAAAAGCCTCGAATGCCTGGCTTTTTTTAATCTCATATTGGTCTTCTATGTAAAACACAAGAGCAAAACCATACAAAGACTTTGGTTCTTTGCTTTGCACATCATATTAGACTTATTTTCTATATGCACTCCCACTTTCCACCCAATGTTTTAAGCTTCCACCTTTAAGTCAAGAACCTCGTTGGCTGTCAGTACCAACTTTACATACGTTTCTACATAGACATACATACGTTTCTACATAGACATACTTAGCCACAGACAGTACTGGTTATCTAATTCAGATGTCAGAATACACCAAGTTTTAAACTACTATATACCACCCATGGCTTACATATGGAACTACCTCTGTCTGGGTACACCAAAATTGTTATCATCAACAACATCTGATAACTAGGATCTAGATATAAATACATGTTTTTAGTGGGACTACAACTAAACCCTATCACTAAGCTATTCCAACAACGTTAACTAGAACGTCCAGACTTTTATTTCAAGTTTTGATTTTACCTTTCTTCACAAAATTGAATATTCACTGATGTTCACTATATTCCCATTTGGTCAAGGATGTCAGCAATCTTATGAAGTAAGCTTCTTTTTGGAAATAGATTTGTATTGTTTATTTACCAAATATTTAGGTTTTGATCCAATATTATAATTTTTCTAAGGAGACTCAATCCCCTCTTGAGGTGAAAAGCGTCGGGACTCTGAAATACTCTACAGAACAATGTCTACAAGAGATATTATATTGACCTGTTCCTCATTACTTGGATATTTATTTGTACCACCACCACTAGCATAGAAGGTCAATGTTAGGGTTAGGGTCATGGTTTTTACCTATTTATATAAAATTCTGAATTTTTTAAAGGCCTATTAAAGCCTGTCCCTTCTTTACTGTTCTCATAGAGAATATAAACCTTTATTCAGTGGGTGGGAACATGGACATAAGTCTAATTTTTACATTATCGTTATGTCCCTCATGTTGTACAAATTAGCACTCTCTGCAGATGACTTTAGCTTCTTATTTTGGTTTGGGTGACTGCAAGGCCCCTGTACAAACGCTATTGCCAATTGAGAGGGAAGTGGTCAACCACAGTCACCAACAGACACTACAAGCAAAACTGGCTACCAGTTGTTAAAGGGCTGCAAAGGCATCCACATGTAATATTTGTAACTTTTATTAGAAAAAAAAAGGGTTACCTATGGTATGGATGAAAGCACAGGAAGTGAGGCAGAATAATCCCAACTGGGATGCTAACTCTTTTTCTAAAAAAAATGGATACAGTTCCATGTAAATTAGATATTGAAAAAAAGTCTGTGCTTAACAGACAAAAAAAAAATAAAAGAAATAAAATACAATAAAAGAAATAAAATAATAAAAAAAAAAGAATAAACCACAACTCCCAGCCTCGACACATGACAGCTTTATATGACATATCCAACATAAGTTTTATTAAAGTACTTTCCATTGGTAACCTAATAGAAAAAAACTACTATGAGGTTTTTCTATTTTAAGTTAAAAATAACATTTTTGAACTAGGAAAAATATGTATAACTTATTCACAACCGAAGATTACAGCAATGTAGCCCTAATAAAAAGCTATACGTTAAAAGCACGAGAACCAAGCTTTTAAATTGTGGAATTACTGAAATTGCCTACCACCTGGAGTTTTACCTTGTGAACTCTCGCCTCTCTATATTCAATTTATACAGGCCAGAAATGTGAATTGTTGGTGGTGCTGCAATTTCCTTTTTTTCTTAAATAAATTACCATTTCTTTATGCATTGATGTTGCTATGTTAAGAAAAAAATTGAGTACAATGTAAAAAGCAAAGCTGTCTTTGTGTAAAGCACAATTATAGTAGGTAGGTATACAGAGTTATTATTTCAAGCTGTTTTTTTATCAGTCAACATACAGTAAGCATATACATATGTTTGAAACAGCAAGAAAACAGTTTTGGTTTTGTATATCAATAATAGTAAATTTTACATTTAAGTGATTACAGACTGTATGCAATATATAGACAGCATGCATGCAGAATATATCTTCTTGGTCATTGTAAGACCATGGGCCCTGATTTAATAAAGCTCCCCAAGGCTGTAGAGGATACACTTTCATCAGTGAAGCTGGGTGATCAACCAAACCTGGAATGGATTTGATCAAGGATTTAAACATTTGCTAGCAAATAGCGAATTACTTTAAAGCAATACATTCCCGGTTTGCTGGATCACCTAGCTTACATGAAAATGTATCCTTTCCAGCATTGGAGAGCTTTATTAAATCAGGGCCCATGGTTGAAAAAAATCTATTACCTTTCCAATTCTCTCTTATTGCTTATTTTTTTTTTATTTGTTCAATAGGAACACTATCAGACACATGAGTTATCTCTTTGGGCCTTTTTTGAGGAATGTTGGTAAATAGCCATTTAGCTAAAATTACTCCTGTTGAAAAGTAAAGAAAGAAAAAAGTAAGGGATGGAGGAAATGAGGAGGGAGGGATAAAAGGGAGGAAGAAAGGAATGAGGGAACAAAAATAAATAAGATGAATGAGGAGAAAAACTGGAAGGAGGGGATGAAGGAGAGAAACAATTTACGTCTGCCATTCCAGTATGAAATTATGCTGTCAGGAATTACAGATTCAGAACCTCAAGTCATCTATTGATTCTGGATATTACTTATTATTAACTTAACGACTTACACTTTATTGTTGACATCCTTTGAAGAGCATAAACTGCCCCCATGCTGTTTTAGCATCACGCATATGGAAACAGCTTGCTGCATACAAAATATCCTGTGGGGAAAAACTACGCACGATAGAGACCTCTAACAATTGTGTTTGTCACTTGTCTTCATTAGAAAAACTTTTGCTGAGCAGCTTTGAAATGCTATGTACAACAGATGAACAAACAAAGGAAATTTTAAAAAGCGGTACTGACATTTTTGTTTTTCTTTTTATGAATTTACGGCAGGTTTGAAGATTGTTCCTTGTACCTATTTGTACTTGTAAAATTAGTGACACATAAGTGATGAATATTTGACCTCGGTTTGTGTTTTGAGAAGTAAAAAGTGGTCAGCAGTGGCATGCCTTGAGATAGATGACAATAGCGATTCCCATGTGAATTTAAAGTGTTGAACCGTGCAATATGGTATAGTAAAAGAATTGGACCTGATTTATTGAAGCTCTCCAAGACTGGAGAATAGACTATCATAGGAGAACCAAATAACCTCGAGACATTTTATTGTTTGAGCAATTCTAGTTCAAGGGTTGTTGAGCTGTTGGGGTAGACTTTTCAGCTAATAACAAGCTAAAAAGTCCAAACACTCTCTTGGAAGGAAAAATTGGATTAGGCCCAGGTCAGGCTAATAAGTGGTTCTAATCAGAGGTCCCCAACCCCCATCTGACAGGTGGGCCGCGGCTATGGGCGGTGCACCCACCAGAGGGGTCACCTTGGGGGGGGCGCATCAGCCAGAGCCGCAAACCACATTTCCCAGAGACATCGCAGGTTCAGGGCAGTGGGCTTGTTGTGTCTCTGGACACAAGCTGCTCACTCTCCCATCATGGGCTTAGACTTGGGTGGCTTCTGCCATCATGACATCACTCTGGGGGGGAGTTTCACAGTGACACGGCTCCCCGTGCATGCACGAGGACTGCACATTTAGTGGTCCACAATGCGCAAAAGGTTGGGGACCACTGGTCTAAATGCTTTCTGATTCCATCCCTGAAATGCGTTGAACATTGTATTGAGACTTACCTTGCCTTTCGGTGTTAATCTCATGTTGAAAAAATAATTTCAATGTTTTTAATGTTTTTTATATGTTCAATAAAATTTGCTCATTTTATATTTATTTAGATATCTGTTTAAAAAGTTTGAATGCCTAAAATGTCCCTATTATGGGCGTTATCGACAAATTGATCATTCGTAGATATATTTTGGGGTGTGGCAAAAACGTGAGGTGCTTGCTAGGCAACACTTATTAGGTTTTAGAGTTTTTTAGGACTCACAGCATGACTTGACTTGAAATTTTAATTCAAAGGATAGGGGAACTGACTTGAGGATGACTATGCTTTCCTCTTACCTTTCCCCCACTTCCACTCTCTTTGCCATGTTATGCTCCATTTCTTTAAGACTAGTTAAGTGCACTATTTTAAGCAGTTATGCATTTTATCAATATGTGAGGTAAAGTCAGATGCATTAAGGCTGATATACCATGACACTTTATAAATGAAATCTGCTACAATCACATAGGCAGGTCATGTGATGCTAAAAGCATAAATAACAGATAATAGGCAAAATAATGGGTAATATCTGCGGCAATCATTTCCCACATTTTGCAAAGTATAGAAACATTCTACAAGTGAAATATTTTTTTTCCATTTCATAGAAAATAAAACAGACTATTTGTGGTTTGACATTCTCCTCTGAATCTATAGCATGATTGAAGTGTGCTTCATATACTGCCTAATGCATTGTAGAATTCACTTTCCAGTGCATAATCCTATGCATATTTGAACCCAAAGCTATTATCAGATCATCTGCCGCTGTCAACAATGACAAGTATATAGCAATTTAGCAATAAACAGATGTCTGTCTTCCATAGATCTATTATTTTCACTTGGAATACATTCCAACATGGCAAATTGCCTAAAAAAAGACCAACTAGACACAAGTTAATGTGAACTTAAAATCAAAGATGAAGATATTGTCATAAGATGACATTTTGTCTGTTTAAATATTAATTATATAGTATTGTCCTGGGTGTAGTTTCTGCATTAAACTTGTGTTGTATTACCAACTGCACAGAAAAGCAGTTTTTTAAACAACATAAATGGTTGAAAGAATTGCCAGGTGGCAATTTGAGGATGCAAGGTAAAATTTGTGAAATATTTAGGCATACAGGACTGGAGAAGGTTAGGCCTGTCCTTTGGCATG
Organism: Pyxicephalus adspersus; assembly: GCF_032062135.1. Lineage (NCBI taxonomy): Eukaryota > Metazoa > Chordata > Amphibia > Anura > Pyxicephalidae > Pyxicephalus > Pyxicephalus adspersus. The sequence goes on from NC_092861.1 coordinate 134,513,482, forward strand.
GTGGTGGGGTCAAAGCTGGAGCAGTACCTGCTCCTGACTATGCATCACCTTTGCATGGTTTTTGTTTCGAGGAAATAGATCTTAAAAATATTTCTTTCCTGATTCCTTCTGTAAAGTTTGCTTTGCCTTCCCTCGTGAATTCTTAGCTGGTTTTACCCACAGGTGTCTATAAGGAAGAAGAAAACACATTTATAGTTTTGATGCTGCCCTTGTACCCTGATGCCATATGCAGTGGTTTACCAGTCCCTCGCAGTAAATAAACCCACTGCAAAGATAATGGTTCCCTGGGGAGGAGACATTCACTGGTTACTGCTAAAGAAGTCAAATTTTTTTTTCTCAATTCTATTAGCCTATTGCTGTTTGTGAGAGAATGGCAGGGAGACCACATACCGGGCAGCCAGAATCAGGAGACGGCAAGCACACAATACCGTTGTTGATACTGAATGATAAATAGTGCTGTACACTGTCTGCCTTTAGGCAGTCAAGCATTGAAATCTTATAGAATCAGCTACTGACATTTTATTGCAGCTATCTAAAAGGAATTTTCTAAGCCTGAAATGAGAGTTAGAAGAGCAGAAAAATATATTGCCTATGTCTCTTGGCTAAATAATCTATACACATTTAGAAGAAGACAGTTTTAAAGATCACATTTGCTGTGTAATATGTAGACGTTGGACACAAGTTTCAGGGATAGCATATGTTGGTCTTTGACATGCAGTTGAAGGAAAAATTAGAGGCTATTTGGAAAGCAATGAAAGTAAATGACTTCAAGAAAACATGCATAACATGGGTCTAAGTTTTTAGATTTTTGATATACTGTTCAGCAGAAAAAACACAATGATGTGATGTGACATATATAGTTACATTTGTGTCCACAGCAACACTACCTATTGTATGGATAAGCTATGAGATACCTTCAACATTATAGAAAATGTCTAGGTAAATAATTCTATCTACTACAAGCTTGAACATGACCCTGGAAAATTTGAACCTTTACAGACTTCTATTCTACAACTACAGGAATAACTAGAGGAAGTTGAACTAAACCATTTTTTGGATGATAGAGTAGGTAAAAAGTCTTTGTGAATTTTTATTGCAGCTTTTCTACCCATTTGGAATATTTCCATTTAATTTCTGTCTCAGTGGCAGTAACCACCAAGGGAGAAAGATTTGTTTATAGAGAGATTTGTTTGTACACAAGTGGAGTGTTCATGGCTTGTGCTAAGTGTGGGTGTATGTTACACAACGTGATCTGTATTGTATGCGTATAAATATACTGTAGCTGCCATTATAATTTCATGCTTTATTTTGTTCTCATCTTTTGCTTTGCACGTTGTTTCTAGACTTGATGATCTTTTCTTTGTATATATCCTTGGATATGTAGTCGTCTTCTTATTGCACAATCCCTTATACATAACAACATACACATAATACAATGCTCAATAATCTAGTAACGTTCATCTTTTCATTGCAAGCAAATGTTTTTCTAACATTCAATTTCTTCTTCCTAACCATTAGATAATAATACTACATAATTCTGGGTATAAAGTTTTATTAAGAAAATGTAACCTTGATCATTTACTACAGTTCCAACCCATACAGCTACAGAATAGAGTAAAGCACACATCCCCTGTGGATGAAAATCTGTGTTTGACTGCATCATTCTGCTTAGAGAATGTCTACTACAGCTTTTGAAGCAAATAGGATACCTTAACTTGCATATAACAAAAGATGAATTGTCAAAGAAGTTTTGTGGTTATTAAAAACAGCATCCAACTTTTGGTTGGCAGAAGAATATTGTCAAAACCATTGGTGCTCTATGAGGATCTTTACCTACAATGAGTTGGTAATACCCAGCACAGTCTACAACAATGTTTTATTATAACCACTATTAACACTTTAAAAAGTCTTTTGAATTCTCATAGTTTATTTGTAATAATTGGCTGATGTTGATTTTTGGCCCAAAATATTTTCTTCATTAATGTCCAACCATTACTTTAGTCATACATATCTTTGTGCATGTTGTTTATTCATGTATTATGTGGCTAAACACAAAGGGATAACAGCATACCACAGATGGCCAACTTTGATTATCATGTAATGGTAGAGGCTAAATATAATTGTTTTGTATTTATAAAATGTCATCATGTTATGGAAAACTTGGTGAAGCCATATCTCTAAGGCCCTCATCAGACTGGGCAAAAAGTGCCAAAAATGCTGCTCCCAGGTACCCCTATTCATTTTCTATGTTATTGTTTGTGTCAGCTGCAGAATAGAATGACATGAATAACTGCTCTGTCATTCAGATGAGTGTGATTCTTCTTTTAGAAGAGGAAAAACAACTGCATGGCCCAAAGTGACTTATCGCTTTCAGGAACTGAACAACCCTGTGCAATCACAGCCAGGCAAACATGTGCACACAATTGTTCTTAACAGCTCCTATTCAGTTGAATAGGATTTTTTGGGACCGTAGGTATGCCTACAGTAGAATGCAAGAGCATGTCTATAGATAACTTAAACTGTCCCTCAGAGGAGCTCACAGTCCATTTGTCCTTAACATAATCTAAGGCCAGTTGTGCCAGGGAAGCCATTTAACCTACCAGTATGATTTTAGGAAGTGGAAGGAAAGCCACATAAACATGGCAAGAACATACAAACTTCATTCAGATTGTTTCCTGGGACCCCAGATCTGCAATAAGTGCTAGCTGCTTAGCTTTTATAATTTACTTTAGTTGTTGCAGATAAGAAGTCTGGATACTGGGGCATGGAAAACACTTATATATTTCCAAGAAGAATTTACATCTTTTATGGCGGCAGTGCCAGAGTAGATTCCAAGCAGCTCTGTGCAGGATTAATGGGCCAGATCAAAGCCCTAAATGGACAGGAATTTCCACTGAAGCATCCACATTTATAGATAAATCAAAGAAGAGTTTTATTAAACAGCAGGAAAAGATCCAAAAAATAATCGGCCCTGTTGCAGTCAATATACTAAGAGAAAAGAGAATCTTCACTTTGCAAAATAAATGCTCACCTAGCTTGCTAAGGAAAATTAATCTGTTTTTTTAATTTCCTTTGCACATTTGGATTCACAATTAACATTCATTATATTCACCATAAACATTCACATTGCAAGGTGGTAATTTCTATTCTCTTACAAAATCAATTCCATTTGCCATTTTCTATAAAGTAGATGACCCAGCATAGACGTAGTCACATGTAATTAACCACATTACACTTTAGGCAATATCCTTTTGTATTCCACTTCAACCATGCTTTATTGACTGCTCCGATACTGGTGGAGATCTGTATACATATAGATGTGAGTGTCAGGAACTGGATTGGATTCCAGCTGATCTAATTCCTCCATCTGGCATACTAAATTACCTGATCGACACACAACTGCAATATATAAAAGCAGTAAAGCAGAACAACCAATTGGTTCAACTTTCCATCATCTGCTTTAAATGAACTGAAATCATATAGGCAGTATTATAATTTCTTTTAGTATTGTCTTTTTAAATAGGTTTATGCAGATCATAGATACCAGATGAAAGTATCAGTTTTATACTGGAGCAGTGCACATGAAGATACTGGTCCATTGACACTATGCCTTGTTAGAAGTGTCTGATTGTGCATACTTAATGTGTTGCAAAGAAACTTTGTCTATTGAATTAGTAATAGCATCCTTTCCTCTTTTTTCTGATGTGTTATTCCTTGAGAGGTCTGTAAGTAAGCAGCATATTTTATTCAAAGGCAAAGCAGATCTGAGACTTCATTGTGGACATGCACAGTTAATGCTTCAAATTGAGCTAAAACTTGCATGCTGAATGCATTGATTTATTTATGTTTTAAAAGAAACCCTGGTGAATAAGCTTAATAGGTTTATAGCAAAGCAGTTTATCAATCACATAAGCCAAATTATTGCATTGAAGAAAGACTGTTAAGAAGTTTCCGAGGCAAATATCTTCAGCTTGGAGTTTTGTTTACTTATCTTTTAGATGTTTTCACTATTTTATTGTGGGAGAACTAATTAATGTTTTGAGTGAACATAACTTTCTCTCCCTCTATATATCTCCATATATATATATATATATATATATATATATATATTGCTATCCAATGTCTCCTGAATTTGATTAGCAGACAAATCCCCACCTTGATCCTCTAATGTGTTTCAATTCCGGTGCTTATATCTGTGCCTGCTACCTAGACCATGCAATTCCTGAGCATTTATGGAAAAAAATTACCTGCGTCCCTTAGATCAGTGTTTCTCAACAAGGGTTCCTTCAGAGGTTGCTAGGAGCCATGAGCAATTTAGACCTTTCAGGTCAATTTACAATGATTTGTATGGGTGGACTTCTTTCCTCTGGTCGGAGTTATAAGAGGCATTCTTTCCACTGACCATCACGCTAATGTACTGGGAGTTGTGAATATAGTAATTATAGCAGAGGTTCTCTGAGATTTGATAATTATTCCATAGGTTCTCCCATTCGCAAAGGTCAGGAAAGGTCGCTTTAGAGACTATAATATTCTACTTTGTTCAAAAATATTGTTCTCTAAAAGAAATAAGATTTCCCATTGACATTTCATTGGTCAACCTGTCATCTTCACCTAGACATGTTTGGTATTATTAAAAAAATCTTCCACTAATTATCCAACAGCTTATTTTGTCAGTGCCTTCAAACAATGAAAGGAGAAACCAAAAATGACAATTGAATTAATTTTTAATAAGCAGTGAAATCATGTATTTGAATTAATGGTTAAGGTGTAGTATAAGTAGTATGATTACTACTTATAATAAACATGGACAAGAGACCTGGCGTTATAAAGGAAAAGCCCGCAATGAGTGGTAAGTGCTCCATGTCACTGCATTAGGTCTGAAGCGCTTTTAGTTTAATATGGACCATTTAAACTTGTACAGATCAGGGGTCTGATGTTATTTTACTCGACTCACCACTTGATGAATACCATTCTCATGAGACATTTCATTTGAAGAGGGACTTTTGCAAAAGAGTGCTCTCTTCAGATCTACAGCAATTTCTCTTTCATTATAACTAATGAAGAGAGTACTTTTACCTAAATCTCATTTCTAATTGCTAATCCACAAAAAAAGGTATGAGTAAAAAAAAAAAAAAAAAAAAAAAAAAAGGAGCAATCTTCAATTATGTTTTATATATGCTATAGAAGCAGCATTTTTACTGCCACAAATAAAACTGCGCTTGTTATACGACTTAATAAACCATAAACCATACCCATTCCGCGAGAGAATAAGTATCTTTCTTAAAAATAAAATATTAACAAGCGCATGATAGAATTATTTAAATGACATTGGCAATGACATTTACTTAAATGTGGTTTATTAAAACATTCTGTTGAATCGTATCATTTCATCTTTTATAGCCAATAACATTTAGTAGAATAACTACGAAACACCCATTTATTTTCTGAGGAATTTAACGCAAATGTAAAGCTATATTAAAAATGATTTTTTTTAGGGATATATTGTAGTAGTTAAGGTAAAAAAGCATCCTGTAAATAATTATATCAAGCATATGCCAATGTTTTAAAAGCCTTTTTCTTTCTATAGCAGGCTTTCTCACACTTTTTACCCCCGAGATACCCTTAAAATAGTTTTAAGGTGTTGCGGAAAATTTGCTATAATCATTTAATTGGACAATTCCTATTTGCATTGGTTGCCAGTAGGAGGAATGTCCCTAATATATTGGTTGTCGGAATTTTACTTTTATAGACAGCTAAAAAGGTCTTTGGTTTCATATAGTTGGCTCTGCCAAGTGGTGTTGACCCCAGATGTCAATCAACCCCAGCTCAGCCTGACAACTTCTGGAGAAACCAAAGCATTTCACAGAACCCTGGTTGAGAAAGGATGTCTATAGTTTTAAATGATATATGGGTATATTATTATTATTATTGTTAATAAAAAGTATTTATATAGTACAAAGTCTATAGCCATGTCACTAGCTGTCCCTCAGTGGGACACTCACAATTTAATTTCCAACCCTTAAGTATGTTAATCTTTAATACAGTCTTAGGTCAATTTTTTGGGGAAGCCAATTAACCTAACTACATGTTTTTGGAATGCTAGGGGAAACCTAAGCCAACACGGCGAGAACCTGCAAACTTCATGCAGATAGTGCCCTGGCCAAGATTCAAAACTGGGGCCTGGCGCTGCAAAGGCCAGAGTGCTAACCTTTGAGCCACTGAGCTCTCCTGTGTTGACATAGCTGCCTCCAGGTACACCTGCTTACCCCTTGGCACAAAAACCATTACAAAAATAAAGTCACAAATTTACTATCATATAAACACAATAATTAAATTTAAAGTGACACTTTCAATTACAGTTGGTAAGCAATGACACAAAGTGGAAATACATCTATGCCATTTTACCCTGCTATTCGTAGTTCTGTGCAACTAGTTCATTGTCCAGGCTATGCTAGCAGTCAGATTAGCCAAGTTCTGGACCTCTTGTATATCGGTGGAGCTTAGCCATAGCTATGTGTAATGTGGCTCCATAGTGGAACCATTAAAGACTCCAGCCTCCCTAATCTCTGGCTCAAGCCAAATATTAATATTTATGTATTCTATAATTGCCTGCAAGAATCACTCTTCAAACAGATTGCATTTTTGTGCCCTACCTCCATGCCCCATTGCAGTCACATGGTCTCCTATAGCTATAGTCTGTCACCGCTTTCTTCTTATAACAGCATGCTTTTTGTTTGCCACATTAAAGAGGAACTATACCAAGCAATTATGTAAGCTACTGTTTCTAATCTTGTTCTGAGTGATTGTCAGGATGATATTCTAATCTTTTGTCTTGAGTTTTGAGTACTTACCTTCAATCCCGCAGGGCAGTCACTCTGGGGGTTTCTGGCATCGGGTCCTGTGTCATCGCTCCAGGCGCCGCCATCTGCGTCTTCTCGTCAGGGTTCTTCATCCTACATCACCCGACCCAGGTGCGAGATCGGGTGACGTAGGATCAAAAAAAATTTGCCGATCTCACTGCGTAAGGTTAGCAAATTTTTCTGTTTGAGCAAAAATGCTCAGGCATGTGCAGAAGGAGCGCCCAAGAGCCTCCCGGGATGCGTGATGTAGGTATCCCGGGAGGCTTTGCGCTGCTCTTCTTTGCGCTACCTAGGCGGCCGAGAATTAGGGGGCGGTGCTGCACAAACAAAGGGTGTTGCACCTAAAAAAAAAAATTTTTACCTTACATAAAAGAGCTTTCTACCCTTTTATGAAAAAAATGAAAATTCTGAGTCTAGGTATGCTTTAAGACTAAACATACAGAAAAGAAAAAAATAATCAATGTATTACTTCCATAGACACATAGTAATTTCTTAGGGCTTGTTAAATATGGTAACGAGGATACAAGCGTTCTACCATAATCGTTGTGTGATGCATGCGGAATGCAGTAGCTTGTATAATAATTACATGTGACCTATTTGAAGATAAAACCCTCTTGGTAGAAGTTCTATAACATAGCAATGCAATCATCGCCCCTGTGGAGTAGTCGTATATACTGTATTGTATGTCCCCTGGGAGGGAGGCTGCAGATCTTACAGTGTTCTCAGGCTTTGATGCGGAATGTGATCATTTCTTGCTGTTATAAAATTGTACTGTATATTTGCAATGCTCAATGTAAACTCTGTATAAGTATGTACATTCCAACTTTAGCATACATGCTGTACATAAGAATATTTTTTAAATTAATATTATTTATGTCTTGTGTGATAGATGAGCTGATTGTTGTACAACACTGTACGGTCATGACGAATCACCTGATTTGCTCCCATGACCTTGTTTGCAGGTTTCTGATCTGCACATCTGCCACTTTTCTGCATTGCTTAACCCATGTGTCGGTGCTAGTCACCAGTCTGGTGCTGATTAGCCCCAAGCTGTTCCATACATCCAGTGCCAAAACCAGTGTGTCAATACAGTGGGGGGGTCATATAGAGGCTTTACCATATAACCTTAGGAGAATAAAATAAATAAAAATAAACCAAATGAAATACTGCGCCCATTTCCAATATTAAAATAAAAAGTAAATACAAAGTGGTTCGATCTCCATAAAAATGTGGGTTGGCAAAGCTCCTTGTAACCACAAAATACATTTTGTTGAGAAAAATGATATTACTGTTTTGGGAAATGCATTATTTTAGTTCTCAGGTTCTGATTGGTTCAACTTTTCTTTATAGGAAACAGTGATATTCAGGCTTGTTACATTTGTGTGACTGTTTTTTTTCACACATTTGTGTTGTAGTTGGTTGATACCTTTTGTTGGAGCAAATTGGTCCACTTGGTAAACCACTTGTGTGACCTTGAAATAACATTGAGGACTTAGGGAATCCCTGACAATATCAATAGCTCACAGTACATTAGCATGGAGATCAAAAGAGTGCCTTTTACATTGCCGGCCTGAGACATGAAAAGATCATTGGTGTCAGTGGCAAATGAGCTGAGAGGCACAAATTGCTCATTTCTAAAAGATCCCCTAGCAACTCCTGGGAAAATCTGAGGGTTCTAGAAAACCCTGATTAGTTTCAAATAATTTTTTTTAATATATCCAAATTTATGTTTGCAATACAAAATACACAAACATAGAATGTATGCTTACTCAATGTGGCTGACATGTCTTATTGCGAAAATATTGGATGACCCACACACTCTGAAACTCAATTACATACTGAGTAAAAGAAACACTTTCACAAATGCTTCTGCACAGCAGCAATCTGACAATTTAACTGACTGTGCAGTTCATCTGCCCTCTAGTGGCTACAATTCCAATAATGAAATATTATCCTAAAAATATGACTCATAAATTCACAACATCAACACTCTAGATTATTAACATTAATATTGTAATTAAAGTAAATGCTGACTGCAAAATGCACAGGAATTAACCTTTAACAGTCTTTTCACCATCTTTTTTTAAGCAGTATCATTTGGGAAACATTTATAAGGCTTCAGATTTATGAAGGAGGGAATCTGGCTTAGCGTCTGCATGCAGATGGATCAAGTTTTGTTGCACCATCTGTTGCATTACACTGCTACCAAGATTGGACCCTGACAGTTGGCAGTTAGGCAGTGCAAGCTTTTTTGTCTATTCTTTAATGTTAGCGGGTGTAAAAAAAACCTGTCCCAAAATTGTCTCCAGGAACATGGCAGCATGTGTGTATGGTATTGTAGGGCAACAAAGCGATGTGCTCTTCTGATTCTGGCACATGATTTCCTTTCACAGTATCTGCTAAAGCAGTGCTGAGTGGAAGCTGTTTTATTTGGATATAATAAGAAGAGAACATATCTTATGACTTATCATAGACAAATGTTAATGTGAATGATGGACAGGGGCATCTGACTTCTGAGGATAAGGAACAATTGGGAACATACACATTGGAGGTGATTTTCTAATCAAATGTAAGCTGTTCATGCAGCTAGTAATATTTTACCTAGCTTAGTAAATGTCATGACTTCAACCATCCAATCGTGTGCAAGGCAAAATCCTGTATTTTTTATTTTAGATTTGCTTGCACATGATTGGGTACCCATTGCAAAGTGAATTTTTACCCCATTCACTAAGGTAAGAAAATGATGTCTTGTTATTATTCACTAAGTTTCCTAATCCCTAAATGCATTTGATAAATCCACCCCATTGTGTTTCAGGGTACTATTGCTTGGGCTGGACAAAGGGAGTACTGCCAATCTTGAAATCAGTGAGCAGGACTTGGTGTGACCAGGTTCTAAATGACAAGTATAGAGATTTTTTTCATACCACAAGCATACATGAGAATGGAAAATCTGCTCTGAATTCAGAAACAGTGCAGTGTTGTTGCCACCCCATCAGAGAAAACTGCTTTAGGTTGGCTTATGATTTAATTATGCAGTATATATAAATTATATTCATGGTCATAATTATATTAGTTCTACTTTTCTAAAATATCATATTCTTCCAGTAGATACATTCTCTTCTGAATAGGAATAGTGTCAGATCACATGTAACCAATGTGGAGGATATTTTACTTACTGGAGTGGAATGGGGAATCTTTTCTATAGACTAGAAATATCACAATAGCACATGACTTTAGACAGACCTTTAATAACTCTTAAAGACATCAATAGTCCTGTTGTGTATAGAAGAGTTACCAAATCACAAACTGATTGCATTTCAAAGTTAGGAAGAACATGACTGTTGTAGCCATTTTTAATTTTTTAACGAGTCTCTCTTGAAACAATGGGCTTTTGACCTCTGCAAGGACATTATGTGTAGGAAGTCATGCTGGTAAAGGTGATTTTCTCCTAATGCTGAACTCAGATTGGTATATATATATATATATATATATATAATTATATTTAAGTTTCCACTTTAATGGAACCATATAAGTGTTACAGACCTCATTCTAAAAATATTAGTTGCCTGTCCGCCAGTAAGTACTGAACACAATGGATCAGCATGACAGCCATGCAGGTAGCATTTGCATGCAAGATCATCAATGATACTCTTTTCATAGGATCTTTCCCTTATTTTATTTTTTGGCTAACATTACGGCAGCTGAAAGAGGTACAATAAAAAAGGTTTTATTTGAGTTATTGATTGAGACAGAAGTAAACTTGTTTGGATCTATGTTGAAGCCTCTGAAGAGGCCACTTATGTTAAATGAAATAAAATACATCCCTTTTTCTTACCAAAAAAATAAAATACCAAAAACTTTGATTTAGGAGGACAAAGGGGATGCATCTTAATCCCCAAAGTAGGAAATTGCTCATTTTTGTTGATCCATTGCTTTCTTTGTATAAGTCGCTGCCTCTGTTAGCAGAGAGAGCAGCCATGCTTACATGCTTCTCAATTCATTTATTTTCTGTGCCTCGGCTAAGCGTTACCTTCTAAATTGTTGGAGTAAATAAAAAAATAAAAAAAAGCTTTCCTGTGCAATGAGTCTCAAGTGGACATCTGTGAATAGTGGAGCAAAGATAACATTTACAGGAGGAGCTGTAAAAGGAAATTAAGGGTTGGATACACTGTATCAAAGATGAAGGCTGCTTATGTGACTAGGGAGGCCGCTACTTGTTTTTCTGCTGAGCCTGTTACCAATGCAGAATGATGTATACAAATCCCAGAGGAAAGAGTCAAATAACAATCAATTCACATTTAAAAACAAAGACACACCGAGAAAGATAGATAGATAGATAGATAGATAGATAAAAACAGATTAATAAAATCAAACAAATCAAGGAAAATATTAGAAGTAACTATCAATAACATATGCCATGGAGCTAGTTCAGGCGGCCGTGTATTCCGGTACTGCTGCAGTTTACTTGACGTCCAGTACTCAATCGCCACAAAGCCCTGGTCAGATAGATGGATAAAGAGATGAATGGATAAACTTAAAATAGAAATAAAAAAATATTAAAATAGGACAAAGCAGAAAAAGCATTATAAATAAATATCAACAGCCTATGTTATAGAGCTAGGTCCTTTAACCGGGACGCAGCCACTCCAAAGCCCTGATTTTCATAAAAAATATTTAGGCATGATTGAATTCTTTTTTTTTAACAATCTTACATTTGCCTGTGGTGCATTTGCAGTGTATTTTGTGAAATACATCATCCATCATCTCATGGTGGTCTGTCGCTCAATCTGCTTCATTTTACCAAGTCAACAACACCGCTAACACACCCAAAGACCCATAACCAGCGCCTATGAATGCTCCCAGGATTAATAGAGTGTTATGGAACAGTTCCCATACCCATGTGCCAAATGGTTAAAAATAGGTGCCAAGGAATAGTTGTAATATTTTAGGCACGTGGTAAAACTTGGATAAGCAACGGTACTCCATGGATCCAAACAATCAGCAAGTTTAGAGATATAAGTAGCTTCATGTATGCTTCCTTTTCCTTAGAGATTAAGCTTGGCCATGCCCCTTATACCTCCCAATATTGGCCAGTTACAATCCTATTACTAGGGGGATCAATATAAAGGCTTAGAAATCATTGAAGGGCTTGGCCAATGTTGTGTTTTACCTAAAAACTTGAGTTTTACTTTTTGATTTTCCTGTCTATATTTCTGGATCTCCTGATCATGATGATGTTTAAAGCTTAGGTCTTCTTCTCCAATCTTATATAATATGCTTAGTTTGCATTGTCCATGTGTGTAATAGGTGCCTGACATGCATGCCAATTATTCATACATAGATTAAACTACACTGACCTAGTTTTTTTTTTTAAATCTGTTTTTTTAATTTCCTTTGCACATTTGGATTCACAATTAACATTCATTATATTCACCATAAACATTCACATTGCAAGGTGGTAATTTCTATTCTCTTACAAAATCAATTCCATTTGCCATTTTCTATAAAGTAGATGACCCAGCATAGGCGTAGTCACATGTAATTAACCACATTACACTTTAGGCAATATCCTTTTGTATTCCACTTCAACCATGCTTTATTGACTGCTCCGATACTGGTGGAGATCTGTATACATATAGATGTGAGTGTCAGGAACTGGATTGGATTCCAGCTGATCTAATTCCTCCATCTGGCATACTAAATTACCTGATCGACACACAACTGCAATATATAAAAGCAGTAAAGCAGAACAACCAATTGGTTCAACTTTCCATCATCTGCTTTAAATGAACTGAAATCATATAGGCAGTATTATAATTTCTTTTAGTATTGTCTTTTTAAATAGGTTTATGCAGATCATAGATACCAGATGAAAGTATCAGTTTTATACTGGAGCAGTGCACATGAAGATACTGGTCCATTGACACTATGCCTTGTTAGAAGTGTCTGATTGTGCATACTTAATGTGTTGCAAAGAAACTTTGTCTATTGAATTAGTAATAGCATCCTTTCCTCTTTTTTCTGATGTGTTATTCCTTGAGAGGTCTGTAAGTAAGCAGCATATTTTATTCAAAGGCAAAGCAGATCTGAGACTTCATTGTGGACATGCACAGTTAATGCTTCAAATTGAGCTAAAACTTGCATGCTGAATGCATTGATTTATTTATGTTTTAAAAGAAACCCTGGTGAATAAGCTTAATAGGTTTATAGCAAAGCAGTTTATCAATCACATAAGCCAAATTATTGCATTGAAGAAAGACTGTTAAGAAGTTTCCGAGGCAAATATCTTCAGCTTGGAGTTTTGTTTACTTATCTTTTAGATGTTTTCACTATTTTATTGTGGGAGAACTAATTAATGTTTTGAGTGAACATAACTTTCTCTCCCTCTATATATCTCCATATATATATATATATATATATATATATATATATTGCTATCCAATGTCTCCTGAATTTGATTAGCAGACAAATCCCCACCTTGATCCTCTAATGTGTTTCAATTCCGGTGCTTATATCTGTGCCTGCTACCTAGACCATGCAATTCCTGAGCATTTATGGAAAAAAATTACCTGCGTCCCTTAGATCAGTGTTTCTCAACAAGGGTTCCTTCAGAGGTTGCTAGGAGCCATGAGCAATTTAGACCTTTCAGGTCAATTTACAATGATTTGTATGGGTGGACTTCTTTCCTCTGGTCGGAGTTATAAGAGGCATTCTTTCCACTGACCATCACGCTAATGTACTGGGAGTTGTGAATATAGTAATTATAGCAGAGGTTCTCTGAGATTTGATAATTATTCCATAGGTTCTCCCATTCGCAAAGGTCAGGAAAGGTCGCTTTAGAGACTATAATATTCTACTTTGTTCAAAAATATTGTTCTCTAAAAGAAATAAGATTTCCCATTGACATTTCATTGGTCAACCTGTCATCTTCACCTAGACATGTTTGGTATTATTAAAAAAATCTTCCACTAATTATCCAACAGCTTATTTTGTCAGTGCCTTCAAACAATGAAAGGAGAAACCAAAAATGACAATTGAATTAATTTTTAATAAGCAGTGAAATCATGTATTTGAATTAATGGTTAAGGTGTAGTATAAGTAGTATGATTACTACTTATAATAAACATGGACAAGAGACCTGGCGTTATAAAGGAAAAGCCCGCAATGAGTGGTAAGTGCTCCATGTCACTGCATTAGGTCTGAAGCGCTTTTAGTTTAATATGGACCATTTAAACTTGTACAGATCAGGGGTCTGATGTTATTTTACTCGACTCACCACTTGATGAATACCATTCTCATGAGACATTTCATTTGAAGAGGGACTTTTGCAAAAGAGTGCTCTCTTCAGATCTACAGCAATTTCTCTTTCATTATAACTAATGAAGAGAGTACTTTTACCTAAATCTCATTTCTAATTGCTAATCCACAAAAAAAGGTATGAGTAAAAAAAAAAAAAAAAAAAAAAAAAAAGGAGCAATCTTCAATTATGTTTTATATATGCTATAGAAGCAGCATTTTTACTGCCACAAATAAAACTGCGCTTGTTATACGACTTAATAAACCATAAACCATACCCATTCCGCGAGAGAATAAGTATCTTTCTTAAAAATAAAATATTAACAAGCGCATGATAGAATTATTTAAATGACATTGGCAATGACATTTACTTAAATGTGGTTTATTAAAACATTCTGTTGAATCGTATCATTTCATCTTTTATAGCCAATAACATTTAGTAGAATAACTACGAAACACCCATTTATTTTCTGAGGAATTTAACGCAAATGTAAAGCTATATTAAAAATGATTTTTTTTAGGGATATATTGTAGTAGTTAAGGTAAAAAAGCATCCTGTAAATAATTATATCAAGCATATGCCAATGTTTTAAAAGCCTTTTTCTTTCTATAGCAGGCTTTCTCACACTTTTTACCCCCGAGATACCCTTAAAATAGTTTTAAGGTGTTGCGGAAAATTTGCTATAATCATTTAATTGGACAATTCCTATTTGCATTGGTTGCCAGTAGGAGGAATGTCCCTAATATATTGGTTGTCGGAATTTTACTTTTATAGACAGCTAAAAAGGTCTTTGGTTTCATATAGTTGGCTCTGCCAAGTGGTGTTGACCCCAGATGTCAATCAACCCCAGCTCAGCCTGACAACTTCTGGAGAAACCAAAGCATTTCACAGAACCCTGGTTGAGAAAGGATGTCTATAGTTTTAAATGATATATGGGTATATTATTATTATTATTGTTAATAAAAAAGTATTTATATAGTACAAAGTCTATAGCCATGTCACTAGCTGTCCCTCAGTGGGACACTCACAATTTAATTTCCAACCCTTAAGTATGTTAATCTTTAATACAGTCTTAGGTCAATTTTTTGGGGAAGCCAATTAACCTAACTACATGTTTTTGGAATGCTAGGGGAAACCTAAGCCAACACGGCGAGAACCTGCAAACTTCATGCAGATAGTGCCCTGGCCAAGATTCAAAACTGGGGCCTGGCGCTGCAAAGGCCAGAGTGCTAACCTTTGAGCCACTGAGCTCTCCTGTGTTGACATAGCTGCCTCCAGGTACACCTGCTTACCCCTTGGCACAAAAACCATTACAAAAATAAAGTCACAAATTTACTATCATATAAACACAATAATTAAATTTAAAGTGACACTTTCAATTACAGTTGGTAAGCAATGACACAAAGTGGAAATACATCTATGCCATTTTACCCTGCTATTCGTAGTTCTGTGCAACTAGTTCATTGTCCAGGCTATGCTAGCAGTCAGATTAGCCAAGTTCTGGACCTCTTGTATATCGGTGGAGCTTAGCCATAGCTATGTGTAATGTGGCTCCATAGTGGAACCATTAAAGACTCCAGCCTCCCTAATCTCTGGCTCAAGCCAAATATTAATATTTATGTATTCTATAATTGCCTGCAAGAATCACTCTTCAAACAGATTGCATTTTTGTGCCCTACCTCCATGCCCCATTGCAGTCACATGGTCTCCTATAGCTATAGTCTGTCACCGCTTTCTTCTTATAACAGCATGCTTTTTGTTTGCCACATTAAAGAGGAACTATACCAAGCAATTATGTAAGCTACTGTTTCTAATCTTGTTCTGAGTGATTGTCAGGATGATATTCTAATCTTTTGTCTTGAGTTTTGAGTACTTACCTTCAATCCCGCAGGGCAGTCACTCTGGGGGTTTCTGGCATCGGGTCCTGTGTCATCGCTCCAGGCGCCGCCATCTGCGTCTTCTCGTCAGGGTTCTTCATCCTACATCACCCGACCCAGGTGCGAGATCGGGTGACGTAGGATCAAAAAAAATTTGCCGATCTCACTGCGTAAGGTTAGCAAATTTTTCTGTTTGAGCAAAAATGCTCAGGCATGTGCAGAAGGAGCGCCCAAGAGCCTCCCGGGATGCGTGATGTAGGTATCCCGGGAGGCTTTGCGCTGCTCTTCTTTGCGCTACCTAGGCGGCCGAGAATTAGGGGGCGGTGCTGCACAAACAAAGGGTGTTGCACCTAAAAAAAAAAATTTTTACCTTACATAAAAGAGCTTTCTACCCTTTTATGAAAAAAATGAAAATTCTGAGTCTAGGTATGCTTTAAGACTAAACATACAGAAAAGAAAAAAAAAATCAATGTATTACTTCCATAGACACATAGTAATTTCTTAGGGCTTGTTAAATATGGTAACGAGGATACAAGCGTTCTACCATAATCGTTGTGTGATGCATGCGGAATGCAGTAGCTTGTATAATAATTACATGTGACCTATTTGAAGATAAAACCCTCTTGGTAGAAGTTCTATAACATAGCAATGCAATCATCGCCCCTGTGGAGTAGTCGTATATACTGTATTGTATGTCCCCTGGGAGGGAGGCTGCAGATCTTACAGTGTTCTCAGGCTTTGATGCGGAATGTGATCATTTCTTGCTGTTATAAAATTGTACTGTATATTTGCAATGCTCAATGTAAACTCTGTATAAGTATGTACATTCCAACTTTAGCATACATGCTGTACATAAGAATATTTTTTAAATTAATATTATTTATGTCTTGTGTGATAGATGAGCTGATTGTTGTACAACACTGTACGGTCATGACGAATCACCTGATTTGCTCCCATGACCTTGTTTGCAGGTTTCTGATCTGCACATCTGCCACTTTTCTGCATTGCTTAACCCATGTGTCGGTGCTAGTCACCAGTCTGGTGCTGATTAGCCCCAAGCTGTTCCATACATCCAGTGCCAAAACCAGTGTGTCAATACAGTGGGGGGGTCATATAGAGGCTTTACCATATAACCTTAGGAGAATAAAATAAATAAAAATAAACCAAATGAAATACTGCGCCCATTTCCAATATTAAAATAAAAAGTAAATACAAAGTGGTTCGATCTCCATAAAAATGTGGGTTGGCAAAGCTCCTTGTAACCACAAAATACATTTTGTTGAGAAAAATGATATTACTGTTTTGGGAAATGCATTATTTTAGTTCTCAGGTTCTGATTGGTTCAACTTTTCTTTATAGGAAACAGTGATATTCAGGCTTGTTACATTTGTGTGACTGTTTTTTTTCACACATTTGTGTTGTAGTTGGTTGATACCTTTTGTTGGAGCAAATTGGTCCACTTGGTAAACCACTTGTGTGACCTTGAAATAACATTGAGGACTTAGGGAATCCCTGACAATATCAATAGCTCACAGTACATTAGCATGGAGATCAAAAGAGTGCCTTTTACATTGCCGGCCTGAGACATGAAAAGATCATTGGTGTCAGTGGCAAATGAGCTGAGAGGCACAAATTGCTCATTTCTAAAAGATCCCCTAGCAACTCCTGGGAAAATCTGAGGGTTCTAGAAAACCCTGATTAGTTTCAAATAATTTTTTTTAATATATCCAAATTTATGTTTGCAATACAAAATACACAAACATAGAATGTATGCTTACTCAATGTGGCTGACATGTCTTATTGCGAAAATATTGGATGACCCACACACTCTGAAACTCAATTACATACTGAGTAAAAGAAACACTTTCACAAATGCTTCTGCACAGCAGCAATCTGACAATTTAACTGACTGTGCAGTTCATCTGCCCTCTAGTGGCTACAATTCCAATAATGAAATATTATCCTAAAAATATGACTCATAAATTCACAACATCAACACTCTAGATTATTAACATTAATATTGTAATTAAAGTAAATGCTGACTGCAAAATGCACAGGAATTAACCTTTAACAGTCTTTTCACCATCTTTTTTTAAGCAGTATCATTTGGGAAACATTTATAAGGCTTCAGATTTATGAAGGAGGGAATCTGGCTTAGCGTCTGCATGCAGATGGATCAAGTTTTGTTGCACCATCTGTTGCATTACACTGCTACCAAGATTGGACCCTGACAGTTGGCAGTTAGGCAGTGCAAGCTTTTTTGTCTATTCTTTAATGTTAGCGGGTGTAAAAAAAACCTGTCCCAAAATTGTCTCCAGGAACATGGCAGCATGTGTGTATGGTATTGTAGGGCAACAAAGCGATGTGCTCTTCTGATTCTGGCACATGATTTCCTTTCACAGTATCTGCTAAAGCAGTGCTGAGTGGAAGCTGTTTTATTTGGATATAATAAGAAGAGAACATATCTTATGACTTATCATAGACAAATGTTAATGTGAATGATGGACAGGGGCATCTGACTTCTGAGGATAAGGAACAATTGGGAACATACACATTGGAGGTGATTTTCTAATCAAATGTAAGCTGTTCATGCAGCTAGTAATATTTTACCTAGCTTAGTAAATGTCATGACTTCAACCATCCAATCGTGTGCAAGGCAAAATCCTGTATTTTTTATTTTAGATTTGCTTGCACATGATTGGGTACCCATTGCAAAGTGAATTTTTACCCCATTCACTAAGGTAAGAAAATGATGTCTTGTTATTATTCACTAAGTTTCCTAATCCCTAAATGCATTTGATAAATCCACCCCATTGTGTTTCAGGGTACTATTGCTTGGGCTGGACAAAGGGAGTACTGCCAATCTTGAAATCAGTGAGCAGGACTTGGTGTGACCAGGTTCTAAATGACAAGTATAGAGATTTTTTTCATACCACAAGCATACATGAGAATGGAAAATCTGCTCTGAATTCAGAAACAGTGCAGTGTTGTTGCCACCCCATCAGAGAAAACTGCTTTAGGTTGGCTTATGATTTAATTATGCAGTATATATAAATTATATTCATGGTCATAATTATATTAGTTCTACTTTTCTAAAATATCATATTCTTCCAGTAGATACATTCTCTTCTGAATAGGAATAGTGTCAGATCACATGTAACCAATGTGGAGGATATTTTACTTACTGGAGTGGAATGGGGAATCTTTGCTATAGACTAGAAATATCACAAGAGCACATGACTTTAGACAGACCTTTAATAACTCTTAAAGACATCAATAGTCCTGTTGTGTATAGAAGAGTTACCAAATCACAAACTGATTGCATTTCAAAGTTAGGAAGAACATGACTGTTGTAGCCATTTTTAATTTTTTAACGAGTCTCTCTTGAAACAATGGGCTTTTGACTGCAAGGACATTAAGTGTAGGAAGTCATGCTGGTAAAGGTGATTATCTCCTAATGCTGAACTCGGATTGGTATAAATATGTATAAATATATATATATATATATATATATATAATTATATTTAAGTTTCCACTTTAATGGAACCATATAAGTGTTACAGACCTCATTCTAAAAATATTAGTTGCCTGTCCGCCAGTAAGTACTGAACACAATGGATCAGCATGACAGCCATGCAGGTAGCATTTGCATGCAAGATCATCAATGATACTCTTTTCATAGGATCTTTCCCTTATTTTATTTTTTGGCTAACATTACGGCAGCTGAAAGAGGTACAATAAAAAAGGTTTTATTTGAGTTATTGATTGAGACAGAAGTAAACTTGTTTGGATCTATGTTGAAGCCTCTAAAGAGGCCACTTATGTTAAATGAAATAAAATACATCCCTCTTTCTTACCAAAAAAATAAAATACCAAAAACTTTGATTTAGGAGGACAAAGGGGATGCATCTTAATCCCCAAAGTAGGAAATTGCTCATTTTTGTTGATCCATTGCTTTCTTTGTATAAGTCGCTGCCTCTGTTAGCAGAGAGAGCAGCCATGCTTACATGCTTCTCAATTCATTTATTTTCTGTGCCTCGGCTAAGCGTTACCTTCTAAATTGTTGGAGTAAATAAAAAAATAAAAAAAAGCTTTCCTGTGCAATGAGTCTCAAGTGGACATCTGTGAATAGTGGAGCAAAGATAACATTTACAGGAGGAGCTGTAAAAGGAAATTAAGGGTTGGATACACTGTATCAAAGATGAAGGCTGCTTATGTGACTAGGGAGGCCGCTACTTGTTTTTCTGCTGAGCCTGTTACCAATGCAGAATGATGTATACAAATCCCAGAGGAAAGAGTCAAATAACAATCAATTCACATTTAAAAACAAAGACACACCGAGAAAGATAGATAGATAGATAGATAGATAGATAAAAACAGATTAATAAAATCAAACAAATCAAGGAAAATATTAGAAGTAACTATCAATAACATATGCCATGGAGCTAGTTCAGGCGGCCGTGTATTCCGGTACTGCTGCAGTTTACTTGACGTCCAGTACTCAATCGCCACAAAGCCCTGGTCAGATAGATGGATAAAGAGATGAATGGATAAACTTAAAATAGAAATAAAAAAATATTAAAATAGGACAAAGCAGAAAAAGCATTATAAATAAATATCAACAGCCTATGTTATAGAGCTAGGTCCTTTAACCGGGACGCAGCCACTCCAAAGCCCTGATTTTCATAAAAAATATTTAGGCATGATTGAATTCTTTTTTTTTAACAATCTTACATTTGCCTGTGGTGCATTTGCAGTGTATTTTGTGAAATACATCATCCATCATCTCATGGTGGTCTGTCGCTCAATCTGCTTCATTTTACCAAGTCAACAACACCGCTAACACACCCAAAGACCCATAACCAGCGCCTATGAATGCTCCCAGGATTAATAGAGTGTTATGGAACAGTTCCCATACCCATGTGCCAAATGGTTAAAAATAGGTGCCAAGGAATAGTTGTAATATTTTAGGCACGTGGTAAAACTTGGATAAGCAACGGTACTCCATGGATCCAAACAATCAGCAAGTTTAGAGATATAAGTAGCTTCATGTATGCTTCCTTTTCCTTAGAGATTAAGCTTGGCCATGCCCCTTATACCTCCCAATATTGGCCAGTTACAATCCTATTACTAGGGGGATCAATATAAAGGCTTAGAAATCATTGAAGGGCTTGGCCAATGTTGTGTTTTACCTAAAAACTTGAGTTTTACTTTTTGATTTTCCTGTCTATATTTCTGGATCTCCTGATCATGATGATGTTTAAAGCTTAGGTCTTCTTCTCCAATCTTATATAATATGCTTAGTTTGCATTGTCCATGTGTGTAATAGGTGCCTGACATGCATGCCAATTATTCATACATAGATTAAACTACACTGACCTAGTTTTTTTTTTTTAACACAGAGATGTGATTTTTCACTAAGATGTTCCTCGAAATACCTGAAAGGTCTTCAGGCTTCTGAGAACAAGATCTTTGTGAACTGGGAATTAATCTCACACTGTCAGCATATCACTGTTCAGGCAGACACACTTAACTCTATCAGCATGGATTTACAGATAAACCATCATAAAGATGTGCGTAGAAACAAGGACAGAAGTTGACCACTATATAAGAGATTATATTTTTGTTTGCTTGATTTGGAACCAAATTGTTTTTTTTTGGTAAAAGGATTGGTATTTTTTAACTGATACTTTTACTATTGATACTGCCATGTAAACTTTAGCACAACATCCAGATCATTCGCATTATGGAAGACATTAGCAATTGTTTTTTTCCTGAAATTGGGCAAACCATTGCAATTTGTTTCTTAAATGTAAAGCCCAATTCTAGCCAAGCTTTTATTTAGTTGTAGAGAAGACATGGAACCCCTATAAGGAGTCTGGATCTCCACTGGGGAAATGTCCCTCACTTGTCAGATTAGGGAGCTATATGAAATCTTTTCAAAAACGTCAAAAATGTTGCTTTTACATTAGAAGGAAGAAAGGTTAGAACGTCTCTTATGTTCAAATTATTTCCTCTTACATATAATTGATCACCCCACCTCTTTCTTGCCTTGCTGTCATAGTCACTAGGACAATGGGCAAAATGTAATCAACCTAACAGGGTCAAAGGGGGCATTAAACATTTGTAGACATATTTACGTTTTCCAAGTCTATAAAAAAAAAAAATAAAGAAAAAAAGTTATTTATTAGACAAACAAGTCAACTGAATCCAGATCTTCAGTGACCCAGACTGAACACAAGACCACCCTGTTCCTCCTATATTGATCCCAGCAATGAACTTCAATGCAATATGATGTTTTTCTTTGGAACACTTTGTGCTTAGAAACTAGACCATAATATAGAAAGAACATAACAATTGACTATAAAAGTCATTTCTAACACCATACGGGCTACATAACTCATCCCCATATTCCTAAATATATTCATTCTATCCACTCTGTGCTAAAACTCAGTATGCCAGGTACAGAAAGTGCAGTATCTGATAGAACCCTAATGTTCTGATCCATATTATTACTTTTTGTATTCCGTAATTCCATTAAAATTCCATTTTATTTCCATTTAGATCAACTTCTATATGTTTATTGTAACTCATCACTTCCCCTCAATCTTGCTGAAGACTGGGGATGAGTTTGAAGCTCCTTTATTACTCTATTTTCAAGCTTCATAAATACAATGCCTCCCGCAATTGGTGATTGGTTCCCCGGAATATAAATAATGGCCTCCACAAATATCCTGGGCTGACAGTTCCAGTCTCTTTATTTAAAGCCCGGACCCTCAGCTAATTAGGGGCTCCGGAAAATTGATTGTACACTTACACTATGTGCAGACAGCTAGTAATGACTCTGCCTGAGAAAGGTAGACCTACTCATCGTTGAGTTCACTGGACCCAAGCACATATATGGAGCCTCACTCATTTATGTTGAAATTAGCCTATTCATTTTGTTTTGGGTCTGTGGACCTTGTCAGTTTTCTCTATACAGTAATGACATGCTTCATAAATTTTATTGATACAGTAGCAAAGATCAATTTTGCTGCAATGATTTTCTGCCCACATTGTTAATGTATGTATTTGCATTGGGAAAATGTGAAATTGCATATAATTAGAGCTAAATTATACCTTGCACATTGTAAATATAGGCAGTCATGTCAGTACTCTAAAAAAATCTTCTTTGCATGGAAACTTTTATTATATGAGACAATATAAAGAGCAATGATGATATGAAATATGCAACACATCAGTAGAAACCAATAGGAAATCACTTTTCATTATTGTGGCAATTGGTGATTAAAGAATGGCGGAGTTGATTTCACTCAAAAATTACTGGCAATGTTTTGCAAAGCAGAAGCTTGTTTTTTTTACCCATGAAATTGCCCTGGTAAAATTAACTTGAATAACAAAAATGTTTGGAGGTGGTTAATGTAGAGATTTTTTAAACTTTCTGTTTAGTGTTTTGATTTTTCTGTACTGTAACTTTACATTTTTGTATTTTGTATAGCTTTTTTTGCTATTTTTTCACATCATGCCCACCAAAAACACATCCAGGATAATAGAAAGAAGCTTCCATAATCCTCAGGGATAAAAGCCGGAATAAAGTCCACTATAAACCACCTTACCTTTGCCTTCCACAATACCTTCAATGCTTTACCTTTTATATGGCTAAATTGTGCCAGTATCTCCCTAATTGTTGCAGGGAAAAGAAAGCTTTGTTTTGTTCATTCCTTCTAATAATATTTGCTATTTAGCACATTTTTCCTAATAGTAAACCTTGGCATCTCTGTACAAATCATATATATATATATATATATATATATATATATATATATATATATAAATATATATATATATATATAAATATATATATATGTATAATACTTATTTGAAACTTAGAATTTTATATTTGTTTATGTTTATTTTTTTGGAATTATTTGATGCAGTTTTTTGTAGCAGTATCAAGAGAAAAGTTGGCAATATTCACAATCTGTTGGATGTTGCCCCCTCTGTTGGTTTGTCATGGAGGACTACTCATTCAAATTAGATTAAAAAGAATAGTAACCCTGCTCATAGCAGAATATTAGAAGGTCAGCGATGTGAAATTCTCCTTTAAATAATGACGTCCTGTTTGTTTTGGGGGTTACGTAACTGTTGAGGTTCTGGATGAAATACAATGAATGTGTATAGAGAATCTTCTTGATCTTACTTTCCATTCACATAAAAAGACTTGCTGGCTGTAATCAGATTGCATCCTTCAGGAAAGCAATGTTTTATTTATCACATTCTCACCACTGTGAGGACTGTAACTGATTCATGCTAAAGAATCACTTGTGTCTGCTTTGAAACCAGCAAACTTTTGTTCTTGATTCCATAAAGGATTGATTGATAGTGATTGATTGATTGATTGATTGATTGAATAATGAGCATTAACAGCTCCATGCAATCTGCACAGGATTTTAGATGTGTGATGTTCTCTTTATTGTAATTAATTACACTTTACCATTTTACCATCACTTTTACATAAATAAGGCATTGCTGCAAAATTTCTGCATAGATGTTTTCCTTTCAATTAAATTTAAAGGGAAATGAGTTTAATTTTTCCCAATCATTTTACTACACAGTAACTTATAAAATAATTTAGGTGTTGGTGTAAATTAACCTAAATCACATCCTCAATAGTTAATGGGAAAATGTGCTTTACATTGGTGGTCAGTAAGAAGAATGCAACCCTTACATTGATGGTCATTTGGAATAAAACCTAAAAGAATAGGAATAGGAAGATATGACTTTTAAGGCACCTAAATTACCCATTAATTGAAACAATTTTTTTAAAATTTACATTTAATTCATGTAAAAACTTTGTACATACCCATAAAACATGCATTAGTCTCAGTATATGGTGGGTCCTACATGTTTCATGGACTTGAATACGCTTCTTCAGGAACCACTCTGAGCACATTTCATTTCATTCCTGTGACTGTGAGTTTTTATAAGACAGGCTCCTTAAAAACCAGGGGTGTGACTGCACTGTAGACATAATAAAAAGCAGTGATTTACACTATAAGTATGCATTTGCTTTTCTAGCGTTGACGTCAAAGCTAGGTTTGCTCATTGATAATCATGAGAGTCCAGTCAAGTCATCTGCCAAATTCACCATGGTTGGCTCCCTCCCCCAGAATCCCTCTGCTCCATTAGGCTGTATTTAGTTCGGCAGTGAGGTTGTGGTGCGGTTACCTTTTCCTTATGTCAGTGATATGCTTCATGTAACTTCTACCTGTGGCTGCCCAGTGCAGCTCACTGCAGCTTGCTAACAAACCTGCAGATGCTGGTTCTTTGCTGCAATGCAATCAGCCAAGTGACTGGCAAGTTGCCAGCTGTAAGGAGCCCTGGGTGATCGCTTGATCCTGTTGCATGTTCAAACCTGGCTTTGGCTGTGGAGAAGAGCAGGTCACGTGACCTGGTCTCCTCCAATCACAGAGCAGAGAAATCTCTGGGCGCTTATCTAGCGCATACAAATTGCACAGTGCAGTGTAATGGAGATCACAATAATATGCATATAAATATGTCCCTCCATGTTTTTTTTTGTAAATGAATAACCTAGCCATAAATACAGGACTTGTCAAATAATGGTATAAAAAGATGATTAGCAAAGTGCAGAGCCTATAGCAACTAAGTTGTAACCAGTGTCATATCATTCGATGGTCATTCCTGATTGGTTGATATGGGTTTTTGCACCTTATATTATAAACCCCCTCCTCAGTCAAAAAATATGTATATAGAATAATTTCAGCATATGCATTTGCTAATATTCTATGTTACTGTTCAATTAAAGTAATTGTAACCCATCCATAAATATTTTGAGGCACTTCCTTTATGTAGTGACAACTCTGTCCCTGTATCACTATTTTTCCCCCTTTGTTGTCAGACTTTCAGACCTGTAGCAGAGGCTACAAGTGACCAACACACATTGCACAGACATGATCCACTCAGAGATCCCTTCCCTAAGACATTGTATTCAGCCATCCAAGTGCATGTAGACAAACAATGGCTGCAAAGAAGCAGCAGGAGATCAACATGCCTGATATGCAACAAATGAGTAATATTTTTAAACAATACTGACAATTTGTAATCATTTACAGCATTTTAGCAAATGTACACCTAATTTATTAAATCTACCAGCAGCCTGCGCAGACATTTCCATCATTAACTCCTTATTGCCCGGTATGCTCTTTGCCACATTAAATGAGATCAATAAGATTATTGCACATTAAAATGAAACTACAGCAGGCATCGTGGTGACTGTATTTAGATCATAAAATTTTAGATTGGTTACAATGTATCAGATGACTTTGTGCTTTAGAAGAAGCCTTTTGATCAAGTAGAATATTACTCTTCTGATGTCCCCCATATGCTTGATAATGTGTGGTTTAATTGTAATCTGAGCAGCAGAGTGATTGGATGCGATCAGCGCCTACAGTGCCACTTTGTAATCTGCTGGTTGGCAGAGGGACGACCTAGCCTGAGCCTTAAGCATTTCAGCACCCATTGTGTGGACAGCGACTCGCCTGCTACCATGCACTGAGCTCCCCATCAACAGATCCACATGGAATTTCAAGGATGATTTTATGGATGCAATATATCCAACAAAGAGTGACCCCATATATATATATATATATATATATATATATATATCATTATTATTATAATTAATATTATTTTATTTATTTATTTATTAATTTTTGCCAGCTGATTTTTTGGAAAATTAGAGAGAGAGAGGTGTTTTTTGGCATTTCTCAGACATTATTATTATACATGACATAACTTTTGTTCCACTAACTTTTCTTCCACTAACGCTTTACAGGAGATTTGAAACAATTATGTTTCTAAAATTTTATTGAGGTTATTGTTCATTAGGAAGGCAGATTGAAATACATGTCAATTCCAGATGCGTTTCGCCCATTTGGGCTTCTTCAGAGGAAGATGAGGCAGAACAGTACAACTCTATGCTGCAAACATAAACACCTTAGGCTACGTACACACCTGCAATAATTGTCATTAGAAAAGTAACGATTAACGACCAATCAATGATTATTCACAATTATTTTGAATATAATCCACCAATAATGTACACACTCTAGGTACCATCGTTTCAACGATGCAGGAAGTGACATGTACAAGAGAAAGTGTACCGCAGAACAATTCACGATCACTGAATGACCGTACACACAATAGAGAATTGTTGTCGCCCAAACAGATCTGCCGGGAGGATCGTTCGTTTCCAATGACATTCCTCATTCATCAGCGTCGTTGGCCAGTTGTGCACTTTTTTGTTAAATAATCGGACAATCGGTCGTTAGTCAATTGTTTCCAACGATAATTATTGCACGTGTGTACGTAGCCTATATATACACATTTGTTTTATATTTATTAATTTTAAGAACAATACTAGTTAATACTTTTATGAGGAATTGTAGAATTGATTAGACCCTAAGTGATCAGTCTATATGATTTTATTTGTCCAAGTCTGGAGAGGCATAGGAGTACAGCTGAAACTTTCATATGACACTCATTAATCAAGCTATAGACAGGCCAGCCTAACAAAGAAGTGGCTGTACAACAGAGTATCAACATCAATAGATTAAAATAATCAAAGTTATAAATAAAATAGTTCTTCTGTAATATTTGCTAATTAGGACATGAGTATGGGAAACACCATTATTTTTTGCTGTATAAATAAATGTAATATTATTTGATTCAAAGGTTTAATATAAGTGATCCATAATAAACCTACATTTTGTATTGTATGGTTGGTGGACATCCCTTTCCCATTTGTAGACATCTGGTGATCCTCCTTTTAAAACAAATAGTGATAGATTACAACTCATGTGTACTTGGTGCTACACAGCTCAGCACAAACCCTTATTCCTAATTAGATAGGTAAGACTGAGGGGGTCAGTTGCTGCACAAAAAAACACTTCTCATCCTAAATGGTATTTCTAAGAAAAATAATGAAGTACCTAAATAACATCTAACATTATTACCATATTTGTAGTAGACAGAGTGGAATTATCCTTTTTATGTCTCTGAGCTTATTCCATAGCAGAATGGTGAATGTACATATTCAGTGTGTTCAGTGGAGATCTCCTGGGGTAACCCATCCTGGGTATTGAATACCCCGATAAATAATCCCTACGCCAGCCCTGACATGTAACCCTTAGAGCACCAGGCGGCGCAGTAGTACATTGATTATTCCTAGCCATGCGTTCTGCTGGAGCTCTGCAGCATGTAAGGAGTTAAAAAGATGTGTATAAGTTTTTTTATTTCTTTTTTTTTTCTTCTTTCTTATTTCTTTGAAATCTCGGAACATTTGATCTATAGCATTAGGAAAAGGGTGAAGAAATGCCCAGGTCTAGCTGCACCAGAGCACCTGGCT
Organism: Pyxicephalus adspersus; assembly: GCF_032062135.1. Classification (NCBI taxonomy): domain Eukaryota; kingdom Metazoa; phylum Chordata; class Amphibia; order Anura; family Pyxicephalidae; genus Pyxicephalus; species Pyxicephalus adspersus. The sequence goes on from NC_092861.1 coordinate 134,541,943, forward strand.
GCTGGAAATTGAGCAGCACATGTTTTCTTGCTCCTCTTCTAGGTGTGTGATAACAGCAGAGGAAATCAGAAAGGGGATTTGTTTTTTTTTCTTTGCACATCCTTCTTTTTTACTCTGCCTCCCTCGTTCACATAGGCTCTTCCTCTGCATTGCATCCAAGCTTCAGTGATTTGCTGTTTGGAGACTGCAGATTTGCATAGGCTTGGGATCGGAAGCATATTCTTGTTGGCTGATTCTTTCATAAGGGTGCACTATCCTCTGCTATTACTGCTAATAGTCCGACCAGTCACATTGCATTGGAGGGGGAGGATGGCTCATTGTTGAGTTGCTGTGGTTGAAGCTGCTCTGTTGGAGTAGCTCCACTCAATGCAGAATTTAGGAGAGCTCATCAATTTCTATTCCTCAGCAAGCTCTAGGAAGTGGCTTTTCTTCTTCTGTCTTCACTCTTCTAACTGTGGATATCCTGTGGATTATTATGGCTGCGCAGGAGAGGACCAAGTCAGGGATCTCATCCAGGAGAGTACCAAGTCAGGGATCTCATCCAGGAGAGTACCAAGTCAGGGATCTCATCCAGGAGAGGACCAAGCTAGAGATCTCATCCAGGAGAGGACCAAGCTAGAGATCTCATTCAGGAGAGAATCAATCTAGAGATCTCATCCAAGAGAGGACCAAGATTGGGATCTCAACCAGGAGTAGACCAAGTCAGGATTTCAACCAGGAGAGGACCAAGTCAGGGATCCTAACCAAAAAAGGACCCAACCAGAGATTTTAACCCCTTTAGCTTTATGTGTCTGGATTGGGATTGCTGTCATGGGACCAAAAAACTGAAGGGAAGAATGAAGTAAAAGGAGACTTCTTCCATTGCTTGGGGAGAGAAAGAACCCACAAAGGGAAATCCAGGTGTTTGGGATGGAGCAGTGAATTGGAAGGCGTGTTGGAGGATTGGGGGATTAAAAGTTTGTCCTGGGGGGGAAAGGGCTGCTTTGACTGCTCCATGCAGGGGCAAGAGCAGCAGAGGCAAATGCCTTGGAACTGTGACCCGGGCCCTACTTGCCCCGGCCTCCGACTGGCCATGTGGATACTGCCCCTTACCCTCAGTGGGCTCCTTGGGTTGACCTGGGGCGCATCTAACTTAGGATCTCATCACATTCACCACTTCCATGGAGCAAAGCATGTCTCAGCGCCCATTGCTATCTACAGGTCACCTGCATCCTTAAGGGGAGGAAACGGTGGGTCTCTTTATTCTCTTTCTGCTTTTTATCCATACCTAGTTTCTGATTTACATGTACTAAATGAATCCTAAATGTTCTTCTTCCATCTGGTTGTGAACAGGTTAATTATCATGACAAGCAACCCCTGGTAGCATTGCTCTTCTGCTTTTATTGCATTGGTATGGATAAGCAAAGGTATTTTTAGGCTGTAAGCAGATATCTACTTAGATTACATGCTACAGCAAGTGAACTGACTTGCAAATAAAGAATATGTCATGCAGTGCAAAGTTATTGTGTGTATTGTGTATGTTACTGTAAATGCTCAGCCAGTGTAGCTTAGCGCTGGGTAGAAGAATCTACAAGGTTGGAATGGTTGGTGTGTATAGGGTTACACTATGCAAGGCTTTAATATACTGCCCCAGTCCCTGGATAGTGGAGGAATTGTGACCAATGCCCCTTTTACCAGGTCTGCCAGGCTGCACAATGTTATTTTGTATTTACTGACCCTCCAACTACTCTTCCCCTATTGTTCCATCTCCATTCATTGCTGCAGTAAAAGCCAAGCACAGATGGGATACAGTAATGCATAGTCCAAAATACACAAAGGCATTAGCATATACAGGCACAATAGAGTCAAACTGCAGAATATCTTTTATAAGCCGGAGAGATTTGTGCGTTTTATAGTTTTGGCACATCAAGAATTATTGAATTACACACAGTGTTGTGCAAAGTGCAGTAACCCATGATATCCAATCAGCTATCATAATTCATAAAGGTAAAATTTATTATTTGTGCAGATACCTGGGAAACATTGTATGAGTGCTCTTTGTTCATCCATTGAAAAGAAAATCTTTTTTTCATGATCCCGAAGCAGATTTGTGGCTTGGCTTCATTCGCCTTGATAGTATTATTCCCCAAATGACAATTGATTTCTGTGTATTAAAGTTGGCAGCACAATGGTGAACATAAGGCAACACAGTCATTAAGGTAACTGGCTAGCTGGTAAATTTGCTAACTATGGCTAAAGTATGGATTAAATAACAACACAGACAGCAAAATACCCGTGGCATCATCTTCTGTTCACTAATTTAATGTTCAGCTCCCATGGTTTATGATGGGTCCAAACTGCTTTTTGCCTCATTCTAAAATTTATGTCATTTGTTGTTATAAAATAAATACATTTCTCAGCTAGAGATCTTTATTCATTGCTTTTAGTTTATTTTTATCATTGCTTTTAGTTTATTTTTTCCCTTGGTTACTACAGTCATTTTGGGTGTTCCCAGTTAAAATACTAAAATACCAATGATGTCACCTATTTCATTCCCATATGCTGTATTTTACCGGCTCATGTTAATGAGACAAAGAGAAATGATGGTGTGCTGTAACCCTTAGAAACTGCACGTAGCCTGCCGTCATTAGACCAGTGTTATTGCTGATTGGTTGCTATGGGTTACTGCACTTCATTACATTACTTCATCTGTGTTAATGACTAGCTCAGGCATCTGACCCAAACATCTGACCGAAAAGTCTGCACATTAACAATGCAGGTGTAGGACAATCATGGCTTTGCAGTTTTACTTTCATATGAAACTTGATGCAGATTCCCAGCGGGATGAGCCACTGGAAAAGCAGATTTATATTCTGTGCAGAAAGAGCTTGCTCTCAGGGGTCTGAAGGACTTTCAATTGTTTCTAAGAACATCTGTGCTGAAAATCAAATCTATATAGTTGAAAACTAGGTCAAAACAGCTTTACTTTCCATATGATTAAGTGGCAGCATCTTTTTTTGTTGTTTGTGTTATGTCTATAGCTATATTAGATCTTTACCTTTCCAAAAATATTGTTGATCCCTATTTATCCTTCTATCTCTCTAAATATCTCTGTCAATGCATTAAGTCTACTTCTTTTCTATGCGTACTTACCTGCCTGCCTGTTTACCTGCTTCCATCTGCTAGATATCTATCTACATTTGATTTACTATTGCATGGTAGCTATTATCGGAAATATTTTATATCTGTATCCCTTTGTATCTGGTCTCTCTCTTCCTTTCTTCCTTCCCCTCCCTTGCTCCCTACTTCTTTTTCTCTCTCTGTTTCTCCCTCTCGTCTTCTTTAACTCTCTGTTACCTTTTATCTTTCTTTTTCCTTTTCTGTTTTCCCCTTTCTTTTTTTTCTACTTCCCTTTCTCTCTCTGTTCCCCTTCCTCTAGTTTTTGTTGTTTCTTTCTCTTTCTCCCTTTCATTTACCTCCTTTTCTCTTTTTCTTTTTATGTTTCTTTTTCTATCACTCCCTCCCTTCCCTCTCCTTCTCTCTCCCTCTTTTTTGATATCTCTATCTCTCTCTTCCTCCGTTACCCCTCTCTATGTTCGACTCTTTCTTTCTCAGTCTCCCTTTTTTCTTTTCTCTCTTTCTTGTTCTTTGTTTCATCTCTGTCTGCTCTTTCTCTCTCTCTAAATCTCTTTTTTCCCTCCCTTTCTTTTTTATCTCTCTGTTCCTTCCTCGCTCTGTCCTTCTCTCTCTATCTCTGCCTCCTCCCTTAAAATTGATGGAAATATCAAACATTGAGCCAACTAAACTGCCCCTGACTACATGTGACTTCCATCGGTTCCATCTTGCCATTTTCCCAGTGATGTGAGTAGAATTCCCTCCACCCCTGGTCGCCATTGTCTCACCTGTGATATCATACGTCACCCACTGTTCACCTAGACATCACATGCTCAGTAATTCAATTCTGGAGGCATATGCCTGAACAGGTCATGGCACACAAAGGCATGCCAACTGATAATGGGAAGTGACAAGGCGAGACGGCCAACACATTACAGTAGAAGAACAACTATGTTCTAATGGGAAAGTTTTCCATAGTTTTAGAATTAGCTTAAATTAGCTGATCTCCTAAACCTCCTAAAATAAATGGCCATCTTTGTCCATATATGTATGACTTTCTGTTAAAGGCACAGATACCCAAATAACTGTAAACTTAGGGCTACACTGGTGATTAATTATCTTTACCACTGAGAAAAGTAACTGTTGCCAGTAATCCCTTTAGATTTATATTGATCTCAGTGTGCTGCAAGAACATAATTACATTTTGGTAGCAAAAAGAATCACCACTGTGGTCCTAATCTAAGTGTTTGTTTTTTTCTTATATTTTTTTAGATGATTTAGGTGCCCATTATTGGCTTTTTGGCATTTCCCAGCTCCTCCTGGCAGACAGCCTTTGACCTGCCAAGCAGCCGTCACCCCTAACGCTATGTGCAGATGTCAGAAAGCCCAAATTGGGCTTGTTTTGGGCGAGAATCTGACAAGTGTACAGAGGTTGCCCGAAGTGGTCCATCCTGATGGATCCATGAAACACAGATGACAAAAAATGACAATAGAAGTGAAGGGAGGAGAGCACATCTGGGTGCTGCTTGCTCATTCTTCCTCCTCTCCACTCCATAGAACAAAACAGCACTGTGTACAGTGCTTGTTCATTAATCTGTCACTCAATTGTCATGAAACAATCATAAAAGATCGTTTCCAACGACAATAATTCAAACTGTGTACACAACCTAAGATCATAAAAAATGAACATGTTTTTAGGTGCATTTAAAGGGGCGCTCATTTACCAACCTCCCCCATTCATTTTCGAAAGGGTAGCCATGTGGAGTAGAATGCTGCAAAATCTGCTCCTGACTTTCCATGTGAATTAGGTCTTTTCTTATATTACCTATATTATTATTTTATATTATACAGGTAGATATTAAAAGTGGTCAGCAGAGACATTCTTTAAGTAATAGAATCAATTCTGTAATCCTGGTACATTTACAAAAATAGAGTTGCATTTCAACTTTTGTTTGCTGACGACCATAAAGCTGCTGAAACTTGATGTCTGTTATTGCTATTTGCTATGATAGATGAAGGCCATGGTGGATAAGAAGTCAGTAAGGTCATTATTCTGCATATAAACTATTACATGATCACTTTCTTAACAACTTTGGATATAAAAGTAGCAACATCTGGTCCCAAATTTTATGCTGCAATTTTCAAATGAAGTTGGCGTTTGATAATTTCTGGTTCTGCTTTGTTCAGTTTTTTTTAGAGGTCAGAGGCAAATTCTATCATGCTTGTGTGTATAGCTGCAGATGAAGTCTTGTATATAAAGGCTTGTACTGGACAGTGGCTTCTTTTGACTACATTACAAAGCTTTATAATTGCATTTTCATTCTTCAGTTTGTTTATCCGATTTGCTGTCCAATGCCTTTGAAGAAATGTGTACCAGGAAATGTTATTCCTAAAAAATGAAATATTATGAACTCAGCTGTTTCTTTTGTACAGTAGAACTGCAGACATAGCCCATGCATGTGATTTGATGACCACTGACCTTATGTCTTACTCCAGCCATTATCCAATAGATACAGAAGAGAAAACTGGTATCACTATTAGCTCTATTGGATCGTTTTTCAATGAACATAAATAAACAAAAAACAGAGCCATCTAAATGACTCCATAGACTTTGGTGAGCTTTGGTCTCTTTAAGCACTGAAATCCCCAATTTTCTAGCCCTGCCCTTCTAATAAATCCCATTACCGCCTAATTGGCATGTGCAATCACAGGTATACCTGCTGTTAAACCTTCACATATTAAAATAGTAAAATTTCATAGACTAAACAAATTCAACTATTCCAGGAACAGTTGGACACAATGGCTATTTAGCACCAGGCGGTGAAGCTTAAACAGCACTAACTGGTTCCTGTTGTTATTGCATAATGCAAACTGGCTACTGTTTAATACTGAATTCCAGGCAGAAATATAAAAAAGTTTAATAAACATTAAAAAAGTCATTAGACATATTTTTAACGCACTTGTTTTGCTTAAACCGTCCGTAAACCCTTGTGCAGCAGTATGCAGATTATCAGAGATAGAGGCAGTGAGGTGATGGTGGAATGCACATGTACTGTGATTGAGCATGCTGGCAGAATAAAAATTGAAGGAAGCGATTACCTTATTAGTGTCCTGCTGTTCCTTTATTGTAAATTTAGCAAGCAGAGATTTCTTATTGGCCAGTGGTACTGCTGATGGTGGAGAACCTGGCAATTCTGTTTGATAGAGACGTTCTTTATTTATTAAAACCTTGCTCCTGTATATATTTAATGTACAGCGCTCCATAATATGTTGGCGCTACAAAAAACCTGTTTAATAATGATAATAAAATATTTGAAATCTGTATTTAGCTTCATGCACAGAGTTTAGCTTTAATAAAAACTCTAGTGGCAGCCTTTCACAAAGTTACACCAGGTGGGCAGAACTAGGATTCTTGTAACTTGATTGTAGGTATACCAGAAACTGGTGGGTAGTTTAAATCAGTGGTTTCCACCTATCAAGGGAATAATGGGACTGAATTGTGACTGTATATTGTTCTACGCTGAGAAATGCAGTTATTTGGGTTGCAGAAGAAGAATCTTTTTTTTTTTAATTTCATCACCCATCAACTACAAATCAAAAGGGATGACATAAAACAAAAGATTGCAGCAGCAACCTCACCCCATAATGCCACCAGAGACATGTGTATACTCTATATTAACCCAACACATTAGACTGCCTGCTGAAATCGATTTCCTGAGCATTGTGTCTCTGCCTATCGATGAGCCAAATACAAGGATTAAAGAAACATTCACACTGCAAAAAATCCTGCATGTACCCATGTATAAAAAAACGACCTGATTTACCAAGATACTAGCAAATATAAAAAAACCTAACATGCATAGTATTATGGTCTGCTATAAAACCATAATATCCCTTTCTTCATGTTAAGGCTGCTGGCTTTTCTGATCTCAAAACAATAATAATAATTTTATTATACTATGGGTACCATCACTGTACTATTTTTATCTGTTTATTTTAGAAGTGGACTTTTCCATTTAAAAAGTGGGTCTATTTTTTTTAAGACCCAAAGCCAAATTTTTTCTTTATTCTTTTTTGCTATGCTTCATTTGCACTATCATGGTTTGTCATTTGTAAAGCTTACAAGGTGGCAAGGCAGAGCTTATAGTTAACCTTTGCATATTTATGCATGCTGACCCAGTTTCCGAGACTGTGTGCTTGAAAGATATTGCATTTTTTAAACCTCTTTTCTAGTTGCTATTAAAAAATATCACTCCAGTGAAATCTGTGTACTGGATGATTATAAGCATTGTGTGTTAGGCGTTGCTGAAGATGGATGAAATAGCATAATAGTAATTATTTCTGTTGTTAGGAAAAGTGTCTGAAAACAGAGGTTTGTCTAGCAAGAATAAAAGAGAGAAAGTGCTTTGTAAATGGTAGTAAACAGGAGTCAGCCTTAAAAGGTAGCACCACTATCTTTTATATTGGAGAGCAAGATGTTAAAGCAATCAATGTCGCTAATAATATATATTGGCTATTTCATACCCTTGTACTTTAAGTGTTCCTTTGGTCCATCGGGAAATGCTCACATTTTGTTTGTTGCCATAGGGTAATTGTAGACACAGCTGTCCTAATTTATCTACATACATTGTTAACGGTGACAGGTCATTCCATCCTTCAACAACCTCCCCTTATCCTAGTAAAAGAGAAATTTTTGACTATTCTCTATTAACACAGCAGATGCTTCCAAAGCTTATACAAGCAATAAGGGGCCAAGCTAGATAAGGAATACTTCAAAAAAATGTACTTTTCTTATTCCTTAATGATCTATTGAGCCTGATTTAATAAAGCTCTTCAAGACTGGAGAAGATAGACTATCATGGGTCAATCTGGATGTTACAGCAAATCTAGAATGAATTTGGTCAAGGATTAAAAACATTTGCCAATTAATAGGAATTTATTTTAAGAAATCCATTTCAGATTTGCAGGATCACCTAGAGTCTTCCTTGTCTATATTTTCCAGTCCTGGAGAACTTTAACAAATCAGGTCCATTATGCCAGAATTTGTAGACTTCAATGGGCTCGATTTGAGATGATGGGTTGGCATGCCAGTCCCCTGGCTTCTTGACCTAAAACAGATGGGTGGTAAAATAAATCAGTTAACCTGATCTTCCTATTTTTGATGCAATATATTAAGACCAATGGGTAGCATGATATCCAGGCAAAGGCACTTTTATTATTTCCCCAGGGTTAAGCTTTAACTCTTTGATGGGTCAAGTTTTTATAAACTAAGACATCTGAAATCCAATGAGTTAAGGCAGCATGTTTGCTGTTTTACATCTGGTTTGGATTGGCTGTTTATTTATTTATGTGTTCAATTGTTAGGTCTCAATGCTTGATCCAGTAATGGACTGTGTGGTCATCTAGATGAAGACCTTGATTGCATTCATTGCCAGAGGTTCTCTTTTACTCCTATATGGCCACAATCAGATTGGTGTATTGTACAGTTCAGCAATTATTGCTGAACTAAGGTTATACCGCAGGAAGCACCTCTTTATCCTGAGCAGCAAATAAAACAATCAATCAATGACAAAGATTTATGAATGGGAATATTTTTTTAATTGATCATCAAACGCTCTTTAAACATGAAATCGGTGTCACATTTATCAGTTTAATATATTCTGCATATTTCCTTTTAAAATTCGAATTTGATCCAAGCCTTATTGACAGGTAAAAGCCCTCCTATTCATGGTAGGATTGGAGATTAACATGGATTTAGCATTTTCACATGGATTTATCTTACTTATACCAATGTTTTTGTAAGTTTTTTTTATTAAATCTCTATCCAGGTAACCATTCTTAATGCTGACTTAAAAAACGATAGAGATGTAGAGATCTGGCTTCAAGCCAATAAAAAAGATATGCAAAATGTTTGCCTATAGTAGCAAAATTGTATTACTTGAGAATATAATAATGAAGAGTTTTATTGTAAAAAGATGTAGGGTTTGAATAAATACACATATGTGCACATTTGTATGTGACCACCAAAGATTCTGTATCTAACTCATTGATTAGAAACCAGACACACATATAGAAATGAACTTGTAGGCCACATGTTATGTATGTCTCAAAGACAGAAGAATATGGTCACAGATATTATCTTTTTACAAGGATACTTCCGAACCCCCAAATCCTGGACTGTTAAAAACAAAGCAGTTATTAATTAGAGCAGCTGATAAAAGGTCAAAATCTATCTTGGTTTTAAATTTCCTCCTGCTGCAAATAATGAGGTTGGCACATACATGGTTGTAAATACAGGTGTTCTTACAAATTCTTGGTATAGGGATTGGTTTGAAATCTTACACAAAGAACACCTATCAATTGATTTTATGTGTGTTGTTGAATTCTGATCCAACAGACGCTTAAAGAACTTTGGATCTATGTTGGCAACTTAACGTAGAAGAGGTTGCATTTTAAACATGAACTTCTGTGGATTTCTAGACACTGGAAGAATAGTTAAATTAGATTAATGTCTTAGTTATAGATGAAGGATGGTGAACTAAACCAGTTTCTGGCTTCCTACATGTCTCTAATTCTCCAACAGTAAGATCTCCAAACTCTGTTCCTGTTCCACTAAACCAGTGCTTCTCAACCAGGGTTCCTCCAGAGATTGCTAGGGGTCTCGGGTCAGTTGAAATTATACCAATGATCTTTTTGGCTGGATCAGGGTGACACTTTTCCCATTGGTCAGAAATGTAAGAGGCAATCTTCCCACTGACCACCATGCTAAAATACCCTGAGCTGTGGATAAAGTATTTATAGTAGGGTTGCCCTAAGACCTGAAAGTTATTTTAAGGGTTGCCCATGGTAAAAAGGTTGAGAAAACGCTGCCTTAAGCACTTTGGGGGTTTTGTACACTTTTGTATGATCCAACCATCCTTTTACATGAAACCTGTTTAATTTTGCATGATACAAAATGAATAAAAATCCAAAAGGAGTACGGGAACCTTTAATAATGGCCAAAGCACATATCTGACAAAGATTTTTCTAGATGGTTTTACCCTGCAGCATCTACCAATAACTTCAAAATCAGTTTTTGGTGATGTTTATAGCACATGCCTCATAATTAAGGCATTATTAGACTTTAGTGGCACCTATATACAATACACTAGTTTTTCCTGTATTAAAATTTGTATACAACATATATATTTGCTTACAGTGATTTTCCAGTCACTGTGTTGCATTTTCTTGGACTCCAGATGCCTTCAAAGAAAATATTCAACATGTCTTTCTTGGCATTCATATAACATTTGTAATTACACTTCCAATTACAACGAAATAATTGGCAGCCTTCTGGCACATCTCAAAGAAAGCAAAGGGAAAAAGGCCTCGTGTTTCGTACTTATTCCCTTTGGGTTATGTTCTTCTCTCCTCCACAAAAAAAAGACAATGCAAGCTCCTTGGAATATTCTTGGATATAAAATATGTATTGACTCACGAGGCCTATAAACCATATCAGACTCCGTTTGTAGTGAAATTCCACTATAAAATATTATTAAAACAAACAAACTACAATTGATCATAATATGACAGACATGCATCCTGTTATTAAGAGTAATGTATTTGTGTCAAAAGTAAAAAATGACCCTGTTTCCCATCATATTTAAGTCCCACATGTTTAATGTCCCTCCAACCGCACAGGCAAAATGATACAAGATCTGTCAGCTGGAATTAGCTTTCCTGGCAAATATGTAGGACATGGACACTAGTCACTTAGGGCTC